>NW_026057578.1:58888667-59093464 GCF_023721935.1 Panthera uncia | reverse complement strand
TACAAGATAAAATACAAATGACAACAACAAAAACTACTGAAGGTAGTGATATCAGATCCTCCCAGCTTAATTGGACTTCTGGTCTTTAAATATATATATATATATATATATATATATATATCCAACTCCCAAAGCAAGCAATTTAATAAATAAGGAGAACACTAGTGGTAATAAACCACCTGATATACAAGTTAAGGCAACACACCAATTAATCATGAAACCAATTTACCCAAGATAACTGCAATTAAAGCTTAATCAATATATTTTTTTAAATCTGCCACATGGAATAAAGTCTAGAGTTACCTCTAACTGTAACACTGAGGGTCACCAACTAAATTTTTACCAATGTAAATATATTTACATATGTAAAACTGCTATGAATTTGGAAATTTTCAAAAATAACCTAGAAATGTTAACACATTTATTATGTATATAGCACACAACAAAAGCATACTGGTGCAATTAGCTTGGTTTTTGAGAAAGCAACATTCTACAGCAAATTACTTATGTGCAAGTAATTTTGGGAAAATCCATGGAAAATTTTACTTCCAGTTATTTAAGATCCATTAGTATAACAGGGGAATCTACACTGATTGGGAAAGCTTCCTTATTTACATTTTATTTAAGAAACTTTCATGATAAAAATAAATTTAATTTTTTTAAGTTTATTTATTTTTTGGGAGGGCACGTGTAAAACTGGGGGAGGAGTAGAGAGAAAAGGGGAGAGAGAGAGAATCTCAAGCAGGCTCCACAGTGTCAGCACAGAGCCCAATGTGGGGCTTAAACTCACAAACCATGAGATCATGACCTGAGCCAAAGTTGGATGCTTAACTGAGCCACGTAGACACCCCCCAAAATAATTTTTAGGTAAGATACCCACAAACATATTTTAACATGTTTAATATAGATAAATGGCCATGTTTTGTATTTGTTTCTATTTCAGCAAAGCAGGAGCAGTACCCACACCCACTGCTAAAACCCAGCTTTGCAGCATTCCCCAGTCTAGAGAAACTTACACCCTGTTGTTCAGCTGTTTGGATACACTGCTTGGACCTGGCACAGGATCCTCAGGTTTGCACGCAGGATTAAAGTTGAGACCCTTCTGTATGTTGGACTGCTTGCTGTACAGCTGATAGGGAATGTAGGACAGGAGTCGTCCAGCTTTGATGCTGAAACAAAAAAGTAAAACCAACTTAAGAGTTTAATACTTGAGGAAAAGAAGTTTCATGAAAAATAAATGTTCTTAACAACAGAGTTTTTCACCAACAATGAGCCACCTATTCTCCTAGTTTATTTCTTCTCCCTCTGTTTTAGTGGCCCTAATGTAACATAATCTTATTTAAACACTTAAGAATAAGATATTCCTTTAAAAGTCAATGGCCAACAACATTACATGAGGGGAAAAAGAAAGAGTAAGATGACAAAACTGCAAGCACGAGTTCGACTAGTCAATACTTTAATCCTCATGACTTTAATATTTTTACCACAACTCCCTCTCAAACAATTCATATAGAATCATCAAGATTTTCTCAAATCTCCTCTAGTAAGCTTTTCCAGAATAACTAAAATGGATGAGAATTCCCAATTTCCACACCATGAGCTCAGGAAGGGGAATAAAAGGTATAAAAATACGTATACAACTTCTTGCCCTCTCTCCTACAGGGTACAGATTGGTTTTTTATTACAGATACTGAAAATAAGCTATTTGTTTTTGAGCTCTTGGAGACCAAGAATGTATTTTCTGATAAAATACTACCTACAAGTCATTGGGGAATCGTCTGAAATGTGTCTGTTGGTTTTTTTAGTCAAGTAAAAATAATTTTACAAGAACTGTGTAATACTGTGAGAAAAAATGTAAATGACACCATTAAAAAAAAAAAAAAGCCAAATCTATACCAGAAATTAGTCGTATACATTTTCTATAAAGAATAAATTGAGGCAAGATACAAAAACACAAGAGAAATGAAAGAAATCATGAGGTGAAACTGCTGTCAACTTTTATGTAAGTGAACTGAATAAGCACTCTAATCTATACAGTTAATGTAATTAGAAATATTTTAGCCCATGTGAAGTATGGGCTCTTCAGAGTATCATTTAAGTACTATGTGGCAGATGTGCTAACATATTATAGTTTGGGAGCTTAAAAAGAAAGGGCAGAGTTTGACTGGGAGCCAGTTACCCCCAGCAGGAGACCCCAATGAGCTGGCATAAACTGCAACAATCACCACCTCTCACTGCCAGCAGACCCACCTGGGAACCTAACCATAGGAGGCAGGGTCCCTTGCTACAAGTGACTCAACACAAAATGAAGAACAAAAACAAAATCAGCCTTAGTAACTAAGGACAGCATTTTTAAACTGTGCTCCACAGCACTTGTCAGGCTTGAGGAGGCAGTGCGGTGAATCACAGCAGCTTCTCATTAACTATCTTACCCTTCAGATATCCACATTATATTGTCTGAAGAAAAGGATGAGGACAAAAATTTGAAAATCCCTAATTTATACTATATAAAAGTATAAGATTTGCAAGGCAAAGGTTTCAGTAAAATAATCTCATACCTAAAACTTCTCCATTAAAGGACTCCCTTGCCTCTTAGAAGTCGTGGCCTTATATTCATGCCCACATTAACTCAGGTTTAATGGCACATACACAGACACCAGGGAATTCTAATCAAAGCAAAGCAATCACCTCAAACACTTACAAGTGGTAGTTGCTGTTTAAACTGCTCAAACTAAAAACAGGAAAATTATAGAAAAGAGTATCATTTATCATCCATTAAATAACTAAAATAATGTTTAAAATTTTAAGTACAATAAAATCTCATAAAAACACTACTGAGAAGAGATGAACAAGACTGGGATTACAGTATGAAAGAAAGAGTACTGTAATTGCCCAAAAAGACTCCATGCTAGTACATGCAGACACTGGGCATTTATTTTATATATTAAGACATATGCCCAGACTGATCCATTTCCACAGGGCGAACTCATCTACATCAAGCTTAATTAAACGGCAAAGAGCAGACCCAATTAGGAGTCAGAAAGATCTGAATTCGGAATCCTGCTGTTTTTGGATATATCTTATTAGCTCTTCCTTCTCATACATAAAATGAAGGAAACAGGCCATATGATAAGGATGTCCAAAGTAACTTCAGTTATTTAAAAACAGATGATTAAGCCTGACTTCAAACCAAAATAAAATCCACTCAGGTGAACTTTAAAACTTGTAACTGCCTTAAGTTGCTTTTTTGATTGTATTCGCTCTAGTTATATTCAGGGCAAGAAGGAAGAGTAGGTATTTGAAAAAAAAGCTCTAATGTAAACTCCCATTTTCTAAGCAAATCAAGTTCCACTCAGCAAGTGCCCTTTTCAACCCACTTTCCTACTATCTATGGATCTCCACCATTCCCTCCAAAGTCAAACTAATATCCTCAGATCAAAATTCTAGCCCTAGCACGATGATAGGATTGTCTGCACATGACAACACACAGTACAACTGTGGAATGATACAAAGTTTTTTCATTATTGTCAAATTGGTTTCCATACAACACCCAGTGCTCATCCCAACAGGTGCCCTCCTCAATGCCCATCACCCACTTTCCCCTCTCCACCAACCCCATCAACCCTCAGTTTGCTCTCAGTATTTAAGAGTCTCTTATGGTTTGCCCCCTTCCCTCTCTGTAACTTTTTTTGTTCCCCCATCCCCTCTCCCATGGTTTTCTGTTAAGTTTCTCAGGATCCACATATGAGTGAAAACATATGGTATCTGTCTTTCTCTGCCTGACTTATTTCACTTAGCATAACACTCTCCAGTTCCATCCACGTTGCTACAAAAGGCCATATTTCATTCTTTCTCATTGCCAAGTAGTATTCCACTGTATATATAAACCACATCTTCTTTATCCATTCGTCAGTTGATGGACACTTAGGCTCTTTCCATAATTTGGCTATTGTTGAAAGTGCTGCTATAAACATTGGGGTACATGTGCCCCAATGCATCAACACTCCTGTATTCCTTGGATAAATTCCTAGCAGTGCTATTGCTGGGTCATAGGGTAGTTCTATTTTTAATTTTTTGAGGAACCTCCACACCGTTTTCCAGAATGGCTGCACCAGTTTGCATTCCCACCAGCAGTGCAAGAGGGTTCCCGTTTCTCCACATCCTCTCCAGCATCTATAGTCTCCTGATTTGTTCATTATAGCCACTCTGACTGGCATGAGGTGGTGATACAAACTTCTTATACTGAAAACCACACAGCTCCTTTTTTAAGGAGACACATTGCTAAAAGCCACGTTCTTTGATCTGATGTAATGAAGGGTCAGGTCATGAGAAAACAGCAAAAGGCACTGGTGACATATTCCAAGGATAGGCTGTCAACCTAATCCCCCAAGGTTTAAAAAAATTTTAATCTCTAAGATACATATAGTTTTCTGGAAGCCAAATGCACTTTCTAAAAATGCACTTTTGGGGCACTTGGGTGGCTCAGTTGGTTAAGCGTCTGATTTCTTGGTTCAGCTCTGGTCATGATCTCACGGTTAGTGGGATCGAGCCCCACATCAGGCTTCATGCTGACAGCAAACAGCCTGCTTCGGATTCTCTCTCTCCCCTCTCTCTGCCCCTCCCCTGCTCAAGTGCATGCTCTCTCTCTCTCAAAATAAATAAAATTTAAAAATGAGTGAAAAAGCAAATAAATAAATAGATATATACTTTTGACATTTTGGAATTTATTTTTTAACAATTGCTGATGTTTACAGAATAAAAATAAAACAACAAAGGAACTTCTATATTTTGCCTCTAACAATGTGCCAGGCATTATGCTAGATAATTGCGCAAATTATTTCTAGTTCTCACATAATCATATCGTGTCAATATTAGCCTTCTTTTACAAATGAGGATTTTAATATTTTCACTTTTAATTTTCATACATCTAACAATTACTCATATATATATATATATACCATTTCAAAATATAAATTCACTTAAGTTATGGCTCATCGCCAAGGTTCAGATGACATATTTAAACTTAGGAAATTAATACGAATGGCCACTGATTTAGAACATCAATTCCAAATCAACAACAGAAGAACCATAATGTAACAACTAAAAGATATTAATACCTCAAACTGCTCTTCCTCTTTGTCCTGAGTACTCCAGGTCCACAATACCCTGGTCTTCTTCTTTTTCTTTTCTTTTTTTTTTTTTTTTTTCCAACGTTTTTTTATTTATTTTTGGGACAGAGAGAGACAGCATGAACAGGGGAGGGTCAGAGAGAGGGAGACACAGAATCGGAAACAGGCTCCAGGCTCCGAGCCATCAGCCCAGAGCCCGACGCGGGGCTCGAACTCACGGACCGTGAGATCGTGACCTGGCTGAAGTCGGACGCTTAACCGACTGCGCCACCCAGGCGCCCCTACCCTGGTCTTCTTCTTACGTCTTAGCATGTACTTTTAACACAGGATAGAATTTACTCATATACCAAGCATACTGTTTATTATATTTTCTTCAATAGAACACATAAGCTTCAAGAGGTAGGGATGGGATCTTTGTTTGCTTCATCGATAATTCCCAAATACACAGAGCACCATCTAGCCCATCAGAGATGCACAAGCATTTGCTGAATGAATACCATGCCTAGCCAATCCCTTCCCATCACTGCTTCCTGCTGCTTACCTGAGTCATCTCCCCTAATTCCTGGTAGCTAAGGTTGTTGCAAGAACACTAACATACTAGGCTACCTAAATTATCAATGTGAGGTTAAAGAGTACACTGATGTTAAGACATTATTTTTCACTCTTAAGAGGCAATGTGTGTTTATAATATAAAATATTCCAATTTTAAAAACTTATTAATTAAAAATTAAACTTACCTTTCCACAATCCATTCTGGCCGAATTACTTTTTCTCCCTTTAATTCTTTAATTTTGGCATTTGGAAGATTTGTGGCAATAATGTGTGTTGTTTTGGATCTGGAATAATACACATGGTATTGGCCTCCATGCAACATCATTAGCTTTCGCAATTCCTCAGCAGAAGGATCTGTAAAATTAGTATTAAAATATGTTAAAGAGTTTTTTATATAAGTACAGCCCTAGCTGAATAATCCCTTAAAAAGCCCAATTTGAGGAACATATCACTGATTTCTCCTGGGCTGTGTTGTCAGTAAACAAAATTGGGAGGTAAGTCACAAAGTGATAAGGCTATTTGGCTTTAGCACATCCTCTTCCCTGGCTACTGGAGACAGTCCACCAATAAAAAAGCACTTATTGCTAAGATGTGCCCAGAGCAGATAGGGACCTCAAGTAATGAATCTACACTAATAACAGAGCAGATATTTTAAAACTTTTGATCACATTTTGCTACATGACCTTGATATTGGTTATCTTAGGTTTTAAAAAATTAACAAGTATAAAATCATTTATAGATCAGTTTACAGAGACTCCAATTAATCTTACACCTACCTCCTTCAGAATAGTACAATAGTTGGTAAATTACTCATACTTACTATGAGCAGACTTACTATAGGGCTATTAAAAGACTTTACCCCTATGAAGCTTAATAATTTTTATTTATTTAAAGTTTTTTTATTTATTTTTTGAGACAGAGAGAGAGAGAGAGAGAGAGAGAGAGCGCGCGCGCACGCGCGCAGGGGAAGGGCAGAGAGAAGGAGAGAGAAAGAAGTCCAAGCAGGCTGGGCACATCAGCAGAACCTGAGGTGGGCTTGATCCCATGAACGATAAACTAAAATCAAGAGTCAGATGCTCAACCAACTGAGCCACCAGGAGCCCCAATAACCTTTTTTTATTTAATATAAAAAAAGTTAAAATAATATTATTCAGTTTCTTAATATGAACTTTTACCAAAACCAAAAAATAACCAATACAAAAAAACAAAAAAAAAAACAAAAAAAAAAACAAAGAAACTTCATTTTTTTCCATTTTGTTTCAAATTAATGTTTCTTAAGCTATAGAAAAATACCTTAAACAAGAATCAGGGTGACCTATGCTTTCCCATAAAAAGCCGAACTCACTAAAGTTATGTTATGACCAGTATTACTAGCATCACATTAAAATAATTATTTTCAATAGCTTGTTTCTTCCACCTATTATCCTAATGAAAGCTCTAATCATACCTTCCTCAAAACAGCTGTATGGGGGAGGGGGTGTGGAGAGTGGGGAAATGTCACTGGAGGCTTATGTATCTACTTGTTATTCAAGCAACAGATTTTCTTAAATTCATATGATACAAAGTATTTAAATAAATACAATACAGGTCAAAGTATTTAAATAAACACTTTTATTATGATAACTATGTAATTAGGGGAGTTTTAGTCTTTAGAAGAAGAAAAATACTAACAAAGGACATTTAGATATGACAGGTTTTGTCCAGTCTTGGTAAATTCTTATAGTGTAGAATTCCTATGATGCTACTGATTGCACATACTACTACTGTCCAACAGAAATATAATGTGAACCACAAATGCAAGCCACATACATAACTTAATATTTTGGATCTATTAGGTTAAAAATATTACTAAAATTAATTTTACTTTTTACTGTCTTTAAGAGGCTTACTAGAAAATTTTATCGTTTCAACACGTAATCAACATAAAAAAATATAATTTCGTATTTTTTTTAGACTAAGTGTCTAGCACATATTTACATTTAAAACATATGTCAATTTAGACTAGCCACATTTCAAGTTCTTATTAACAAATGTGGCTAGGGGCTACCCAAATTTAACAGTGCACTAAAAAGAGAAATGAAAACTTTTAAATAAAATTAATTCAAAATTCATAATGGAAGGTTTATAGGGCTTAAGGATCACAAAAAATAGAGCATCACAAAAACTTAATGTAAAACAGTGAAAATTAAACAGTCAGAAATCTGCAGTTTATTTACTTTATTTCCCTAAGATTAAAGAATTTGGTTGATATAAAATAATAATAAAAAGTACCAAATTAAAGGCTAGGTACAACGTAATCATATGGACAAACACCAAACCCAATAAAAAGCAAGGTAATGCAAAAAAGTACTTACAAATTAATCTTGTAAATTAACTTGGTTAATCTAAACCAATTCTAACTGTATTAAATTATTTAAACAGAAAACAGGCTGACAGAACACATTACTTCTGTAAACAGATACTTGTGAAGTATGCCCCCTCTATTACTTGCTCTCTGAAATCAAACCACTGCAGAATTTTGAAACTGGAAAACATGGACCTCCTGGATAAAGTTGAGGAGGTTCCCTGAAGTCCAATTTTGCAAACTCTTGCATATTTTTCAGTGTGAAGTGGACCATTAAAACCAATCTAGTTAAAAGGTAAGATCCCATGAACTCTGGTGTCAGAATGACCTGTGTTTAATCTTGGCTTTAATATTCTTTAGCTGCATGACTTTGGACAAGGACTTAACTCCTTTAAGCTTTCTCCTCTTTACAAATAAATAAGTCTGGCACATAGAAAGCACTAGGTATAAAAACTGTTATTGTAAACTATAATGACAGCAGAACTCCTTTCAAGTAATGTATGACTTGAGGATCCTGCCCTAGACCCTACAAAAAATCATAGAAGACACATAGATGCTGACACTCAGTAGCCCTAAAATTTTAAACAAACAGAATTGACAATAACGCACTAAGGAAAGCAGCCAGGGACCGTTCCACCAGTCCAAACAGCATGGCATGCATGGTGGCTGCCCTCATTTTCATTGCTTTTTGATATTTTTAAAACCGTATTTCTCTCTGGCTTTGTTTCTTCAGCAGAACATACTCCTACATTAAAAGTTCAAAAGAATATAAACAGCTCTGAAGATTTGCACAATAAATTCATTTTTGTGCTTGACACTCTCTTTAAATTCAGATGTGGGCTAATTAGGGAAAAATGTTTGGGAGACAGTATCCAACCCCATGAAATCTCTAGGACACTTAAGTTTTGTGTAACCCCATTCCTCCAATCTACTACACCAGTTAGTTTTCTTCAGACTACTGGTAACAATCTGAAATTACCCTATTTGTTTACCTGATTTCCCTGTGGAGCACAAGCTCCTTGAGGGCAGGAACCTTGTCTGTTTTATTCACTTCCACATGTCTGGCACAAAGCAGGTATCAGGTATTTTTTTTTTACACATTTACTGAATAAATTGGCATCTCCCAAGCATCAAAGACTCCTGCCTGGAGTTTTTACCTCAATAGCAAAAATGGAGTGTAAGCAGTATTATCACTTCAATTCTCAAAATATTTATTCAGTAATTCAACAAATTAGGTCATAATAGCACAAGGTCCAAAGCAAGACTGAGCGTGTTCAAATCCTAGCTCCATCACTTGCTAAGCTGTGTGAACCTCAAGCAAGTTACTTAACTTCCCAGGGCCTCACTTCTCTCAGATGTAAACTGGGAATAATAGTGCCACAGAAGGCTGTTGTGGAATTAAGAGCTAAAAATTATAAACTGCTAAGAAAAATGCCATGCACACAGTAAGAATTATGTGTCAGCTATTACAAGTATTATTACTGTTCCCATCTCTATCCCAAAAGCAGAAAGGAAAAAAACTCTTATGGCTGAGGCCACTCTCTACCTATAAATCACTAATTTTTTTTCAATTTGTAATCCTACCTATAAATCCTTCTCTTGTTGCCCACCCTCCAGTACCTTTTCCTTCAAGAAAGACCTTGACATACTGGCAAGAATAAGAGAAGAAAATGAAAAATCAAACCAAACCAAAGTATATTCAGAGAAATTTTATCCCCCAAATCTTTACAACTGATGTTACCCTCTTGAGAATTTCAGAACTAAAAGACCTTTTAGAGATCTAATAACCATTTCATTTTCCACATTGGTCTAAATAAACTTTATCAAGTTAAACCAACTGGACCAATTTAAACAATAAATAAAACTATCCCTCAACCCTCCCTATGCATCTTCATTGAACATTTTATTTTTAAATACATTAGAGTATTAAAAAATAACTTAATCACTAACAAACATCATCACCACAGATTACCAATGATATCTTGGGTGAAGATCCATTAAATAAAAGAGCATGTCTCTGAGGCTCAGCAGCTCCCAAAAATGACTTTACCAAAGGAAGGGGGGAAAAAAAAAAGCACTGGTTCTAACAAATGACTTAATTAATTACGGATTTATTTATTTGAGTGCATGTGCAAGCAGGAAAGGGGCAGAGAGAGAGAGAGAGAGAGAGAGAGAGAAAAAGAAGGAATTGTAAACAAGTTCCGTGCTGTCAGCACAGATCCTATGTGGGGCTCGATCCCATGAACCATGAGATCATAATCTGAGCCCACATCAAGAGATGTACGCGCTACTGACTGATTCACACAGGAACCCAAATTTTTTTTTATAAAGGTACATATGCCAAACAAATTATTTCCCTAAAGATATACTGAATTTTTCAGCAAGCAAATTATTGTTCATCAATGCACCTGAAGTTTCTTATAAATAGCATCAACTTTAGGCAGATTTATAGAAAAACAAAAGATAAGAGAGGGGCACCTGGGTGGCTCACTGGGTTAAGCGTCCGACTTTGGCTCAGGTCAGGTTCTCACAGTTGGTGAGTTTGAGCCCCCTGTCTGGCTCTGTGCTGACAGCTCAGAGCCTGGAGCCTGCTTCAGATTCTGTGTCTCCCTCACTCTGCCCCTCATAGAGAGCTCATGTGCTCTCTCTCTCTCTCTCAAAAATATATAAACATTAAAAAATTAAAAAAAAAAAAAAAGATAAGAGAGATTAAGGTAACTTTCGAAAGTCACACACAGCTAATGGAATAGCTACAATTCAAGTCCAGGTTTCTGTCTCCAAAAACTCATACTTAATCAGCCTTAACATGCTGCTACACTGGATAGAAAGGCCTGGTTTCCAGCTGCAGTGTGACACTTAAAAGTCATGACATATTGGGCAACTGACTCATCCCATTTAGCCTCAGTCTCCTCATTACAAAATGAGAGGCTAGACTAGTTGACATTTGATTCCTTACAAAGCTATTGTATAACTGTATGTACTAACCATTATCTCCAGCAAACAAGAAAGAAAGCAAAGGAGGGAGGAAGAAAGAATCCATGTGACAGCGCAGAGCCCCATGAGGGCCTTGATCTCACAAATTGTGAGATCATGACCTGAACTGAAACCAAGAGTCAGATGCTTAACTGAAAAAACCCAGGTGCTCCCCAATTTTTTAAAGAGCAAAACCCCATTTCAAACAAACCCTTACAAAAAAAGAAAACCCAAATACCAAACAAATAAGAGTAATATAAGACTTTATTTTTAAAGTTCAATCTATATACTTACTTATACTTACTTTGTGCATTCCAGCATAGTAGTATACTTACATACACTTACATATACTTACTATTTTGCATTCCAGCATAGTAGTGAGAAAATCCTGATTCACACACATTAGAACTATTAATATTTTCAACTATTTAAAAGAAGTTATATTCCAAGGTCTATGTAAAAAGTACATAACCTAACAACAAAAGGTACAAAACATTTCTAGTAAGTAGTATATTTGAATATTTGTTTTGTGTTTTTAGTGTACTTAAAAATACATACAATTTTAAGACTGTAAAACCTTTCAAGTGTTTTGGAACTAAAGTTAATAACCTATTTAAAACAACTAGCAGTTTTAATCAGGCATGCAACAGCACTTATTATATCTGGAGACAGGAACCTTATTTAATGAGTGATAGTATCCTCAGTACCCATATTTTCTTTTCTTCTTTTTTTTAATGTTTATTTTTGAAGATGAGAGAGAGAAAGAGACAGAATGCAAGTGGAAGAGAGGCAGAGAGAAAGGAAAACAGTCCACACAGAGCCCAACTCAGGGCTCGAACCCACGAACTACAAGATCATGACCTCACTGAAGTCGGATGCTTAACCGACCTAGCCACCCATGTGCCCCCCCTCATTTCAAGCATCTCACTTAGAATTTAGTAAGGATTTCACAAATGCTTTTTTTTTTTTTTAACACAAGATACTCTATCAGATAAAAATTTCTGGGGGAACAGAGAGCTGACAAACATTTGACTGAGTTGAACCCAGAAAACTACGTAGGATTTTACATTCAGATAAGCTGAGGAAAATTGGTGAGCAAAGCTGTTAAGGAATGGGGGAGAGCTGTGGCCATAGAGTTGAAAGCACACTTTTCAAAGAAGTAGGAATAATCTAGTTTGAGAGCTATAGGATGAATTAGCTTAAAGACCACACTGAGAGGACATGGCAGGGTTTGAATTTATGCTCTGTGGAGTCTTCAAGAAAGAACTAGGACCACTGGATGGAAGCTATAGGAATGCATGCACATTTTAACTCACTAAAACGATCATACCTGCTCCAAAATGAACTGGCTTGCACCCCAAGACAGTATACCATCACTGTAGTCACTGCAAGAGGCTGAGTGGTGGCCTGTCTCTAACTCAGCAATACTGAAGACATAATTCACACACAGACCATGATTAACTTGAAGACTTAAATTCCCTCCTAATCCCAAGATTCTGAGTCTGTGATCTAAAACAAGGGTCAGCAAACTAAGCCCTTGGGCCAAATCTGGCCCACCTGTTTTTGTAAATAAAGTTTTATGGAATACTACTCTCATTAATTTACATAGTGTCCATGGCTGCTCTGAGGGCTATAATAGCAGAGCTGAACAGATGCAACAGAGAGTACATGGCCCACAAAGCTCTGGTCCTTCACAGAAAAAGTTTGCTAACCCTTTATCTAAAATACAGCCAAAGACTACTACTTTATGAAAACAAAAACAAAGTACACTATTTGTTCTAAATATTTCCATTATCCACTATTTCAGATACTACTCAGAGAGGATAGGGTAGGTTATGCTGCAGTAACATATGACCCCAAAATTGCAGTGACTTAAAACAAAGGTTTATTTTTCACCCATGAAACATTTCCATCCTCTGCCATCATGTCCATGGAGCTGTGGCTCCATGTTATCTTTATTGACATCCAGACTGATGGAGCAACCTCAATCTAGAACACTGCCAGTCATTGTGGCAAAAGAAAAAGAGGGTATAATGAAACACAAACTGACTTTTAAAGCTTTATCCCCAAAATGATATATACCATTTCGCTTACATTTTGTGAACATGGCCAAATCTGACCTCAACAAGTAAGGAAGTAAAATCCTTACCCAGGGAGGGGAAGCAGATTTTGGTGAACAAAAATACAATCCACCACAGAGTGTATTTGGAAATATTTATGTAAGTAATTTGTCTTCCCTACTTCTACAACCTATACCAGTAGATCTATACTGATGTTCAGCCTAAAAACAAACAAAAAAGCAAAAAAAACAAACAAAAAAATTTAGCAAAAATTACTAAGCAAACAACTTAGTAATTTCATATTTCCTAACATAAATATTAAAACTCAGAATTACTTAAAGATTACTCTCTACTATAAAACATGCCTAGAATAAAAAATCTGAAAATAGAAGAAAATACATCACTCATACATAGTTCTATGCCCCAAAAAACCACTGTAATGTATTTGCTTCTATCATGTTTTTTCCTGTACTTTTCTGTTTGATTGTCCCCTACTTTTCATTTTACATTCTACCCTTTCACATTTACCAAAAATTTTCCTATATCATTATAAATTATCCATTGTTATCTTTTGAATTGTTATTTAATGTTTAATTTATTTTGAGAGAGAGCGCGTGCAATCGAGTGTGCGCACAGGGGGAGAGGCAGAGAGCCAGGAAAGAGAGAATCCCAAGCAGGCTCTGCTATCAGTGCAGAGCACATGGGGCTTGATCTCACAAAACTGTGAAGTCATGACCTGAGACAAAATGAAGAGTCAACTGCTTAACCAACTGAACCACCCAGGTTCAGTTTTAGGTCACCTTATAGATGGTATAATTTATAACTAAGTTTCTATTCTTATACAGTGCTTTGCTTTCAAACAAAACAACATGATTAAGATTATCTTTAATATTAACTTATAATGGAAGGCCAATTAGGCTTATGGCCTTAGAATATAGTCTCAGAAGAATTATTGAGCCAAACGTTATAAGCATATTAAAGTCTCCTCATGTATTTCATAATGCCATTTTCCAAAGCCAGTATACCACCTTACACTCTTGCTCCATCAATGAATGGGTTGGCTATTCTCATCCATCTGTTTATGTATTAGGTATATTCACATAATAATTTTTTGAAATTAAATAAATTTTGCACAAAATTTATCCTGCTTCCTTATACATTTCTCTAATAGTGAAGGTGAACATATATTCACATGTTTGTGACTCAGGTCTATTTCCTGAAATAAATGGTTTCTGAAATCTGCCCTTTAATCTATTGGGATCTGAGTGTTTTATTCCTTATGATTTTGATGGATAAGCTTTTTTCCAGTCATCCAATTTGTTGCAACAAATTATACTGAATAATCCTACCCTCTCCCCCACTTATCTGTGGTTCTTTACAACTTAGAATATTTAAAGCAGTGCTTAAGTGCTAGGCTGTTCTAAGTGATTTATAAATATTAATGCAGTAATTTATAATAAGTACATAATATATATATACAAATGATATCTAATTTACATACCAAATTTATATACAGAGAATTTATTTCTGAGCAATTCTAAACCATGTATCTGCCTATTCTTACACCAGTTACGTCAAGTTTTAAATGCTTATAGCCTTCCATAATAGGTTTTGACATGTCAGAGCTAGTTCTCTCCTCACTGTTCTTCATCATTGCCTTAAGGTACGCTATTGTGGGGGAAACAAAACATAAGTCAGATAATTTGCTGTAGCAGGTTGGCTAATAGCTAACAGTACTAACAACAAGGACAAAAGTATTGGGTTTGAAGAAGTATTGCTATTGCAACAAAAGGATTTCTGGCATTCTAAAAACCCAAACTATTCACCAGAACTTCTTATGTAAAATAATAATGGGTGTTCTTAATGACAATGAAGGCACTCTAGGATCCTAAAGTATCTTCTCAAAGTTTAAAATTATATTCCACAATACTCCTGTAAGTTTACAGAACATTCTATAAGAATGTTTTGAATGCAACTGAAGTTCAGAACTAAAAACAACCCTAGTAAGAGACAATTACACACAGTAAAAGTAGAAGGCATCTATCACAGGACCACAACTTAGGCCTGACGTTCTGCAAGTGAAATCCCACCATAGCAAATAACCACTACAGAATGCAAAAAGAAACACATGAAGACCACTCTCATGTCTCTAGGCTCAGTTTAGAACAGTTTTGGTTATCTGGTTAAAATAAATTCTAAAAACAAACTTTAGGGACAGCTGGGTGGCTCAGTCCATTAAGCATCTGACTCTTGGTTTCGGCTCACGCAGGCCATGATCTCACAGTTCATGGGTTTGAGCCTTGTGTCAGGCTCTGCGCTGACAGTGCAGAGCCTGCTTCGAATTCTCTCTCTCTACCCTCCCCTGCTCGTGTTCCCTCTCTCTCAAAATAAATAAATTTCAAAAAAAATTTATTATCTTGCACAAAAGCTTTCCTTGATACATCTCTAATGAGAAAATATTCATCATGCGCACCATTTCATTCTGTATATCCAAAGAGCTTGATTTAATGTTGGTTGTGCTACATACATGGTAGAAAGAAGTAAACCAAATGGCTGCTTACACCTCCTTTGGTCCTACAGTAGTAATATCCTTCATTATTTCATTATTTCATTTGAGTCTCACAATCCTATAAATTAGAAAAGATAATTTAGCACGGTTACTGATAAGGAAATAGAAAAAAATTAGGTGACTTGTCCATAATCAGTTAGCTATTATGCAGACCCTTTTTGTCTTCTGACTCCCAACTGTTATTCTTCCTCCAGTAGCTATGCTTACTCTCCTGACTCCTTTCCTACCTACCTACCTTAGAGTTACCACATTCAACTATAAGCCACATACACTTAACCAAACAAAAATTGAAGAAAAGATTCAAAAGCCTAGAGAGTCGTGAGTAACTATCAGGTGCAAACACCTATTAGACACTGGACAAAAATACAGTGGGTGGCATAAAATAATACAGTAAGTCTCTCCCATGTTAGAGGTTAAATTCCTATATCTCTGATTTATAAGATCAGAGTCTCACAGAAAATTAAAGAAAGATATGTATTTACAAAAAAATAATTTCTGGAAAGCATACGTTTCTTAATAAAAATTAGATTTTTCACCACTAAATGGGGCTCTTTTCCTAAGACATCACAAGGTTCAGAAAACACCAAAGTAAGGTTAAGGTCATTAAAGTTTTCAAACAAATCCTTATCACTTGAAATGTAAGCCTGTCATACTTGCATATTCCCTTGTTCATTTTGCAATGCATGCCAATATGTTTGCCTGCCCACCTATTTTTTCACAAATCTCAGCAGTGCCAAAGCCGTTGGACCTGGTCTTTTATCTACATATTGAAAAAAGTACAAAATAACCAGAACACCTCTTGCCATATTAACTGTCCTGATCCCACTCAACAGAAGATAGCAATTACAGTTCACAAGATTTGGTACTAGCTCACTCTGGGAGCTTTCACCAAAATAAGCATGCTCAGGGCCTATCTCCCAGAGATTACAATTCAGTAAAAGCCTACAATGTAGCCTATTTCTTAATTAAAAGCTATAAATTCAAGAAGACGGAGTTGAATTAACATATGAATGAAAAGATTTTAACAGTATGATGTACAAATACAAAACCCTGTTATTCACTCATTTAATCAACTAATATTTATTAGCCATCTTACAATGTACCAGGCACAGCTCTAGGCCACTGGGATATAGCAATGATCAATAAAAACTCATCTCTGTGCTCCATGGTAGTACTTCTATTTCACTGGGCAGACAGAAAACAAGTCAAATAAATGATACCAGTTCAGGTACAAATAAATTCTATAAAGAGAAATACAGCTGGACAAGGGGTCACGAAAGCAATTGAAGGGTAAGGTACACCTATCTTGGATAAGTGTGGTCAGGGAAAGTCTCAAAGGAGATGACATTTGATCAGAGATGTGAATGATGAAGACCTGGGGACATCAGATGGAATAGCAAATTTAAGGCCCTACAGTGCTACCTCTGTAGCCCTCATGTTTGTCTAGGGGCTACTACATAAAATGAGCTTTCTGACTCCAAAAAAACTTAAAACATAAAGTAAGACCTGACAATATAAGACTCAGGTATCAAAATAAATGTTTCTAGTAGTGCTGCTATGAAATTTAAATACTATGGACTGGCTTAGGAAAGGAGGCAAAATCTAATTTAATCTGAGTCTTAATGGATGGGTAGAATTCCAGTTCACAGTAGTGAGGAAAGCAGCTTTTCACAAGAGGCAAAAGCACAAATGGAAGCGCAGAAACAAAAGTACAAAGAAAAAACCTAAAACATCAGAATAAGCCCAATGACCAAAATTAGAGAATATAAAGGTGAAAATGTACATTACGATCAGGACAAGAATGCCTTTACCCTTCCTCATTTAGAAAATGCCTCTTTATCCAGACTGGGCTTAAAAAGTCAATCCCTTTATGAAGGATTCACTAACTCTCAAAGGCAGTAACTTCTCTTCTGTGTTGCCATCCACGTTCCTCTGTACCTCTCAGAGATTATTACTCACCACAAAACCCACATTATTCATCAACCACCATCTCTGTTCAAACCTAGTTACTAACACACAAGCAGCATAGAAAATACATTTGTTCAATCAATTAAGGTGGAATAAAATGGGATGGAAGGTCCACAGACTAGAAAACTCAACAGAGTAAAGACATCAATTCTCCTTAAACTGATCTACAGGCTTAATGTAATTCCTATCACAATCACAACAAGGTATTTATTTTATAAACAAAGACAACCTTATTCTAAAATTTATATGGAAAGGCACAGGCCCTAAGAATAACTAAAACAATCTTAGCAAAGAAGAAAATGGAAGTATCATTCTACTTCATGTTAAGGCTTACAATACAGATAATCAAAAACCAGGTGGTACCAGTGAAGAGAGACATGCATCAATATAATAAAACAGAGAAGCCAGAAACAGACCCAGATACGTCCAACTAATTTTTGATAAAAGTGCGAAAGTAATCTAATGGAGGAAAGATAATATTTCAACAAGCAGAACTAGAGCAATGGGATACCCATAGGCCACCAAAAAAATAAGTAAAAATTAACTCAAAATGAATCATGAACTTAAAACATAAAACTATGAAAATTTTTAGAAGAAAACAGGTGAAAATCTTTGGGATCTAGTATTAAGCAAAGACTTTTGAATTGAAAACACAATCCATAAACGTAAAGATCCATAAACTCAACCTCATGAAAATTAAAAACTCTGCTCTACAAAAGACCATGTGAAAAGGATGAAAGACAAGCTACAGACTAAGAGAAATATCTGCAAACCACACATCTGACAAAGGAGTAGTATCTGGAATATATAAAGAACTCTCAAAACTGAAGAGAATATAAAACAAATTAGAAAATGAACAAAGATGTGTACAGAGTTTCACTGTCAAGGACATACAGATGGCAAACAGACGCATCAAAGGATGTTCACGATCAGTCATCAGGCAAATAAAAATTAAAAGCACAATGAGACAGCACTACACATATTAGAATGCGTAAATTAATTTAAAAAACGAAAACAAAAAACCAAATTGTCTTTACGAAATGCTGGTGAGGATGCAGAGCAATTGCAACACAAATAAAAACCACAATGAGATAGCAGGACACACCTATTAAAATGCTTAAAAAACACTAAATGCTAACAAGAATGCAGAGAAATGGGTCACTCATAAATTGCTAGTGGGAATATAAAATAAAATAGCACAGCCACTGAGAAACCATTTGGCAATTTCTTTAAAAAACTAAACGGGCAACTACTGTATGTATGACTTAGCAACAGCTCTCTTATGTTCACACAAAATCTGTACACAAATGTTCAGAGCCAAAACCAGAAAATAATCCAGATGTTAAATTATTTTTAATGTTTATTTTTGAGAAAGAGAGAGAGAGGAAGAGACAGACAGAGCCTGAGCAGGGGAGGGGCAGAGAGAGAGGGAGACAAAGAATCTGAAGTAGGTCCCAGCCTCTGAGCTTTCAGCACAGAGCCCGATGCCTGGTTTAAACTCAAGAGCGGCGAGCTCATGACTTTAGCTGAAATGAGACACCTAAGTGAATAAGCCACCCAGGCGCCCCAATAATCCAGATGTTCTTAAACAGGTAAATGTTTAACTGTAGAACACTCATATAATGGAATACAACTCAACAATAAAAGGGAAAAAACTACTGATATATACAATGTATATGAATCACTAGAATATTATCTTAATTTAAAAAGCTAATACTAAAAGGTTGTATACAGTATGTTCTTTTATGTAACATTCTTGAAATGAAAAA
This sequence comes from Panthera uncia, assembly GCF_023721935.1. Lineage (NCBI taxonomy): Eukaryota > Metazoa > Chordata > Mammalia > Carnivora > Felidae > Panthera > Panthera uncia. Next base: position 59,074,100 of record NW_026057578.1, on the reverse strand, counting down.
AGTATAGAAATGGAGACTAGGTTAGTAGTTAAAAGGACTAAAATGAGGCTGAGAGCCTTTTGTCTAAAAGGGCAGCATGAAGAATCTTTGTGGTGTGGAAACATTCTCTATCTTGAATGTATCAATGGCAATTTCCTGGTTGATACTGTACTATGGTTTACAAGATATTACCATTGAGATAAACTGGGCAAATGGTTCATAGTATCTCTGTAGTATTTCTTATAATGGCATGTAAATTTACAATTACCTCAAAAAAAATTTTTAATTAAAAAAACAAAAACAAAAACAAAAACAGGATGGAAGGTGAAGAAGTTAAAGAATCTTTTTATTAAATTAAATTAAATTAAATTAAATTAAATTAAATTAAAGAATCTCTTCTTTAATTCAACGGTAATTGGTTTGCAAAGGATGGGAGTTAACAGAGAGAAGTTCAGGTGGCACACCTGGGAGCTTCAAAGGAGTCAAGAAAACTTGGAATGTTGGGTGCCTGCGTGGCTCAAGCGTCCGACTCTTGGTTTCAGCTCAGGTCATGATCTTATGGTTCGTGAGTTTGAGCCTCATGTCGGGCTCCGCATGGGCAATGCAGAGCCTGCTTAAGAATTCTCTGCATCTCTCTCTTTCTCCCTCTCTCTGCCCCTCCCCTGCTTGCTCTCTATCTCTCTCTCAAATAAACATTAAAGAAAAAGAAAACCTGGAATGTTAGTCTATGGGGAGCATGATTAAGAATCAACAATACAGCATTTCCTACTTCTCTTACTGCAGCTAAAGCACTAATTGACTATACTGCTAATTCATTACACAGAGGCTGTTGATTCTTTTATCTACAGAGTATTCACTAAAACTGAAAATATTTCTAAAAAAATTGTATCATCACAACTTGCAAGTCCCTATGAAATTCAACATAATGGAATTTTACTTGCAGAATTATAATAATGTTATCCAAGCAACAGTAAAAATTATTATCCCTATCCTAAAGAAAAGGATAGGGAAAAATAATGAAAAGGATAGGGATAAAACTGGGTCCAAATAAAATGAGTCCAAAGAGAAAATGTCTTATGGTCACACAAAAATTGGTAACAAAAATAGAATCAGAATTCCCGATTCTCAACCATGGGAGTGATTACTATAGCTTTTATTTTCTCCCTCACACAAAGGATCTCTTTCTTAATAATGAATAAGGGTACCCTCGTAAACTGGGGACTTCCGTAACTGGCTAATATAACAAGCGATGTTTCTTCTTTTTTTAAAAAACATTTTTAATCTTTATAATGCATCTCAGGAAAGTCAGTGGAACCTGAATGTTCCAGGATACTTAAGCAGAAAAGTTGCATGTTGTGAACTTTCCCAGAGCTGCACCAGCATTCATTGTGAGGTAACATTCTTAGACTAAAGATGCCTGATAAAACTCAACCAGGAAAACGTTTTCAGTTAATTAAAACTTAATTTTAATTCAATAAATATTTCCTGAGTGGTTAATGCCCAGAGACACCAGGATACAACAGTAATGAAAACGTGAAAGTGTTTCTCTCGCTCTTATCCAGTAAACAGACAACTAAAGAAAGATCCAATAAATGCTAACAAGCCATAGCCCCAAAGGAGCAGAAGTCACCTATCCCAGTAGGAAGACAATCAGACAAGTTAGAGGAAGTGATTTATAAAGAGACCTTAAAGATAAGTAACACCCCGCTGAGAAGCAAAGAGAGAGACATATAACAGAATGACACAAATATTTATAGCCATTCACTTAAAAAAAAATAAATAAAGTGATCTTAAGAGAGGAATTCTCAAGAGATGAAAACTTTAGTAATAAAAGCTGACAGCCAACAGACAAGTGATAACTGATTTTACAGACCAGAGAAAGAGAAAAACCTAAGCTGGCTATGTGGAAGCACACAAGAGTCTGTTTGGTGCCAGTGAAAGCAAGAGAAACTCATGAAAAAGAGGCACTGGGTATCTCCAAAAGAGGTCATGTGGATAGGTTCTGAAACAAGAAGTTTATGGTTTAAATTTTGTTTAAGAGACAAATTAGAATTCCAGATGTCCTCTCCCACCCAAAAAGAAAAAACTATCCTGTCCCTTCCAGGGAGTAGACTCAATAACAAAAGGAATACAGGAAGGGAGAAGTGGATATGGGGGATGAAAAAAAAAGAACAAGATTAAATGAAATTCTGTTTTTTAAATTGTGAGAACGGTGGCCTCTTTCTTCTCCAAGCTAGGTTTATATACCCTTCTCTAACCAAAATTCTGGGAAATCTAACACACACACCACACCCTCCTCCCCCATCAGCTCAAAAGGATCTATGCAAATCCACCGATGAAATGGCCCTACCAGATGCCACTATACTGAAGCTCACAGTGTACATGTCCCACATATGTGTGATGAGCTTCCAATCAGGTGGTTAAGAAAGAAGACTATTTTTAACCTCATTTGGCTTTTTCAAACTTGATAAAAATTAAAATAAAAAACACAATGGCAGGTATAGGTGGGATGAAAAGGAAATGTCCAAGACAATAAGCGGAGGTTTTTATCATTTTTATATACAAGATAACTAAAAACAGAATTTAAAGCAAATCACACTCAATCTTAATGAAAGTACATGCCAAAAGAGGATACCTAAAAAGTAAAAAGTACTCAACCTGTATATCCATTAACATAAATGGCAACTCCACTAAAAATTGTAGATGAAGTTCCATCCTTTTGTAGAGCAGCATCTGACCGAAACTGTTCCTCTAATTTCTGGACCTTGGCAGCCATATACCCACCCTGGAATTAAAAAAAAAAAAAGTAAACCAGTTACAAAGGTTGTATTTTCTAATCCCCCCCCCCCCAATTTTAACAGAAATTTACATTAAAAAGAAAAGTACCTTATTCTATGCTAGTGACCAAGGTATAATGACATAGGATATAATTATAAATATTCACCATAAGGCAAGGCAATAAAAAAGGTTTTTCTATCAACTCAATTCTTAATTATTTTATCACATTCTTATAACAGTTACTTTAAAAGTGGGAAAAGGTAAGACAAGAATAATGAATTTAATGCTACAAAATATTGTTCTTATCTACAAAATCAAGCAGAAGTTACACAGAAGTCTAAACCAATTAAAAATTTGACAAGTGGTCAGTAACAGTGTATTTTCAATTGGTTTCCACTATCTTCTGAATACAGGAAACTTAGAATTAGTAATTTAAAGCAAAATGAAACAGTTCAACAAACGAGTACAGCTCTCCATACATGTAGATAATACAATAAATGATTCAGTGGCCAAATTCTGGATCTAATCAATCTACTTGACAGCAGTAATAATTTTCACTAGAGAACATCAACCTCGGAAAGAACATAAAAACATTATTTTTGCTAAAGACCTATACAAATCTATGAACTTAGCTACACTTTTCCTGAACATTAAACTTAATTATGTGATAATTAAGCTTAATTATGTGAATTATCGATTTTTTGATTTTACTTTACTGATAAAGAACTATCCATTAAATCTTTAAAATACAGTCATAGAAATCTTCAAAGTAGTACTTATTTCCTCCAAAATGGAAATTATTTTGCTGGTTTTGATTATTCAGATATTACATGCTCATTGTGGAAAAAAATTTTTTTTCAGAAAATATAAAGAAAATGTAAATTAGGTATAATCCCATTCACTGTTAATGTTCTGGGATCTATTTTTAAATTTATTACTATGTCTCAGAATATGCACATTTTACATAAATAGGATCATAGAGAACAATCCTTTATGAAACAAGATTTTAGTCAAGGCCATCTCCAGTTAAGAAATAAAAAGCTAAATAATGGCTGAACAGTGTTCTACTGCACAGTGATAATTAACTTGACCAATCCTCTACTACAGTATATCTGGTATTTTCTGTTTTTCAGTATTACTAGCAATGCTGCAATAAAATTATCACAAATAAATATTTGTACACCAGAACATTTATTTCCTTAGGATAAAATAAAGTTCGGGTGTTAAAAAGTTTAAACAAGCTTTCAATACATTGTGAAAACTCAGAAGAGGTGGTATCTAGAGTGATTTACAATTTTAAAAAATGCCTTAAACCACACTCCAACCTACAAGAACGAAAAATACCTAGACAATTAAATATAATTATTTTTATTCTTTTAAAACACACCCATTTTTCCCAGCCATCATTTTCAGCTCGCCTCCTCCCTCCACCTCGTCTCATGGTGGAGCGTCTGTATTAAGGGGGGAAAAAAAAAACTGTCAATTTTATAACGTAATACTAATTGACATTTTATTTCAAGTCAAGAAAAATGACAATTTAAAATAAACTCAAATATTCAATTTGTGAAAGTTAAAACTTTTCCCAAAGCATAACATTCTCCTGCTTCACAAGTGAGATTTGTACCTAAAACACCCTTCTATAGATAAGTATGTTTAAATTATAACTATTATAAATTTTTTATAGCAAAAACATTTATGCATTCCTATGCACCAAATCTAATACACACTTGTGTAAAACATCACCACATTAGACTAACATGGCCATGCTTGTTAACATTAATTAGTATTAACAGAACCCAAGAAAACATTTTCCTTCATGAATTGTCTTCTAATATGGCTCTTAAACTGGCTTTACTATTACATACTAGACACTTAAGAGTACAGTTTTAGTGTAATTCATCTATTATGCAAAAACTCCTAAAAGAAGTCAATTAAAACAGCACATCTTAAGGGAGATAATGTAGAAGGATTATCACTTATCACAAACTATTAAACTGGCATTCTCCTTAAGGCTACACTTGACCCACTATGCTGTTAAACCACCCAAATGACCAAATAATGGCTTATCTCAAGTGTTAGGTGCCTTAGTAGCTAGCAAGGTTATCAAATGGTTCAGAAGTCAAAGCAGGCACTAAATGAAACTCCTTATAAAACTCGTCTAGCTATACGGCTACATCTTGAGACCCGACTGCATTATCCTTCACAAAACTAACTCGCCCTCTATTTAGGTTATTTTTCTTCTACTACATAAGTTAATATCAATTAATATGTTACAGGAGAAGCTCTGTACATTATCCAAGTCAAATTAGCTGTGATATGGTTTATAAGAATTTGTTACTGAGTGAAACCTTAAAATATGACACTTTAGACACACACATAAGCATTTTCTCTCAAATATTTCTATACTTGATATATTGTGCAATGTAGTTTTTCCTTGCTGACATTTATATTATGAATGTTTACTGTCAGCTTTTAAAAGGGGCCTAAAAGATATGTAGAGACCTTCTCTTAAAAAGGTAAGTCCAGGGGCGCCTGGGTGGTTCAGTCGGTTGAGTGTCCAACTTCGGCTCAGGTCATGATCTCACAATTTGTGGGTTCAAGCCCCGCATCAGGCTCTGCGCTGACCGCTTGCTAAGAGCCTGGAGCCTGCTTCAGATTCTGTGTCTCCTTCTCTCTCTGCCCCTCCCCCGCTCACGCTTTGTCTCACTGTTTCTCAAAAATAAATAAATGTAAATAAATAAATAAATAAGTAAGTAAGTCCTATAGAGAGACAAGGGGCATGAGCAAAGAGCTCTGTGAACAAGAGGCAACGTAATTAATCCAGAATAGGGGATGTGGATGCTGGCAGAGAAGATTTGGTGTTGTTTTCAGTTTGACAAAGGTAGGGGCATGGCTACCCAATGTGTTCATTATGAGTCCTAGAATTGCCATATTGTTCTGCTAAATACTTCTATTTTCAAGAGGTACACTTTGGGGCGCCTGGGTGGCTCAGTCGGTTAAGCAGCCGACTTTGGCTCGGGTCATGATTTCACGGTCTGTGAGTTTGAGCCCCGCGTCGGGCTCTGTGCTGACAGCTCAGAGCCTGGAGCCTGTTTCAGATTCTGTGTCTCCCTCTCTCTGACCCTCCCCCATTCATGCTCTGTCTCTTTCTGTCTCAAAAATAAATAAACGTTAAAAAAAAAAAAAAAAAAAAAGAGGTACACTTTGTCCAGTCCCTCAAGACTTCTCCCCTTATCTTAAAGGAGTAGGGGAAATGTGTTAACACAAAGTTCGTGACTTCGTATTAACTTTGAATCTATACATCTGCTCTTAATAAGTAAAGAGGCTGGGAGTTCTGGCCCTTGTATGTTAGGAATGCTCACAAAAATTAAAGGGAACAATTAATCAGCTAAATGAAAAGTAAGTTAAAGAATATATTATTCATTTAAGATCTACTGGGTAACTACTGCAAAAGGCCAATATGAGAAATCCTAATCAGTGGTTTCATGAGGGTAGGAGAGTATGAAATAAAGTTGTAAGTTAAAAAAAATTTTTTCAAGCTTCTTCTTCTATTTCAAAGTAATAAAGCTATCCCAGACAAATGTTTAAGCTTTGAAAAAGTAAAAGACTGAAATTAGTAATTTCTTCATTTCAACTAATTTGAGTACAGCAAACTCCTATTGATTGATTCAGGATTCAAATAGACTGAAAAAAAAGGGAAAAAGAAGAAACATTTCATTTTATACATTCAAATTCTATTTTTGAGAAAAACCCGTAACAAGTAGTTAACTAGGTTATTGGGATCCATCTTCCTGGTGAGAAAGAAGAAAACTAAGCAAAACATTATTTTTTAAAAAACAAAATAATGAAAAATTACTGGGCTCAGATTTAGAAGATGACAAAGAAACCCTGCCAGCTCACCTGTCCTCCCCAGGTTGGGACAGCTTTTTCCTCTGAAAGCATGTGGCAATTGTAACAGTCTGGGCAATGTTTCTGAACAAACACAGCACTAAGGGAACAACAGTTGGAATTCAAGGGTCCTCCAAGCATATATATCTCCACACTTGGGATTAGAATCCTAGGGGTAAGTAAACTGGAAGTAGACAAACCAAATTTTGCCAAAAATGTAGCCTGCCTTGGATTATTTCAACCTCTGAAAGTAAATTAGATGATCCTAAAGAACACAAATACATGGAGGTCAAATAACATGCTACTAAATAATGAAATGGGTCAACCAAGAAATCAAGGAGGAAAAATGAAAAAATACATAGACACATGAAAATGAAAACACAATGGTCCAAAATCTTCAGGATGCACCAAAAGCAGTTCTAAGAGGGAAGTTTAACAATACAGGTCTACCTCGAGAAGCAAAAAAAACTCAAATAAACAACCTAACCTTACACCTAAAAGAGGTAGAAAAAGGAGAAAAAACCCAAAACCAGTAGAAAGAAGAAAAAATAACAATTAGGGCAGAAATAAAATAGAAACCAAAAAAACAACAGAACAGATCAATGAAACCAAGAGCTGATTCTTTGGAATCAAGTGTTTACCCAGACTCATTAAAAAAAAGAGGGTGCCTGGGTGACTCAGCTGGTTAAGCATTCAACTTCAGCTCAGGTCATGATCTCACAGTTTGAGTTCAAGCCTCATGTCAGGCTCTGTGCGGACAGTTCCAGGCCTGCTTCAGATCTCTTTCTCTCTTTCTCTTTCTTTCTCTCTCTCTCTCTCTCTCTCTCACCCTCCCCTGATCACTCTCAAAATTAAATAAACAAACATTAAGGGGCGCCTGGGTGGCGCAGTCGGTTAAGCGTCTGACTTCAGCCAGGTCACAATCTCACGGTCCGTGAGTTCGAGCCCCGCGTCAGGCTCTGGGCTGATGGCTCGGAGCCTGGAGCCTGTTTCCGATTCTGTGTCTCCCTCTCTCTCTGCCCCTCCCCCGTTCATGCTCTGTCTCTCTCTGTCCCAAAAATAAATTAAAAACGTTGGAAAAAAAAATTTAAAAATAAATAAATAAATAAATAAACAAACATTAAGAAGAGAGGGGGGGTACTCAAATCAACAAAATTAGAAATAAAAGAGGAGAGGGGTACATGGGTGGCTCAGTCAGTTAAGCATCTGACTTCAGCTCAGGTCACATCTCGCAGTTCATGAGTTTGAGCCCTGTGTCAGGCTTTGTGCTGACAGCTCAGAGCCTGGAGCCTGCTTCAGATTCTGTGTCTCCTAATCTCTCTGCCCCTCCCCTACTCACACTGTCTCTCAAAAATAAATAAACATTAAAAAAATTTTTAAAGAAAGAAAAGAGGAGAAATAACACTACAGAAATATAAAGGATAGTTAGAGAAGATTATGAAAAATTAATTATAAGCCAACAAATGGGACAACCTAGAAGAAATAGATAAATTCCTAGAAACAGTAACTTCTCAAAACTGAATCAGGAAGAAATAGGAAATGTGAACAGACCTATTGCCAGCAATGGAATTGAATCCGTATTCAAAAAACTCCCAACAAACTGAAGTCCAGGATCAGATGGCTTCACAGGTGAATTCTAGAAAACATTTAAGGACGAGTTGATACCTATTCCAAAAGCCAGAAGAGGAAGAAAAGCCTCCAAATTCATTCTGTGAGGCAGGCATTACCCTGGTAACCAAAACCAGATAAAGATACTACAAAAAAAGGGAACTACAGGTCAGTATCTCTGATAAGCAAAGATGCAAAACTTCTCAACAAAATATTAGCAAGCTGAATCCGACAATATGTTAAAAAAAATCATTAACTATGATTCATAATGGGATTTATCCCAAGTATGCAAGGGTGGTTCAATATTCACAAATCAATCAACGTAGTACATCATATTAACAAAAAAAGGGAAAATCATATGATCATTTCAACAGATGCAGAAAAAGCATCTGACACAGTTACAACACCCACTCATGATAAAAATCCTCAACAAAGTAGGCTTAGAGAGAACATACCTCAACACAAAGGCCATATATGAAAAACCCACAGTTAACCTCATACTCAATGGTGAAAACCTGAGAGCTTTTCCCCTAAGATCGAGAACAAGACAAGGATGCCACTCCCACCACTTTTATTGAATATAGTACTGGAAGTCCTAACCACAGCAGTTAGGTAACAGAAAAAAATAAGAGGCATCCAAATTGGTAAAGAACAAGTAAAACTTCCATTATTTGCAAATGACATGATATTATATACGGAAAACCCTAAAGACTCCACCAAAATACTACTAGAACTGATAAATGAATACATTAGGATTGCAGGATACAAAATCAATATACAGAAATACATTGCATTTCTATATACTAATCATGGAGCAAAGAGAGAAATTAGTAAAATAATCCCACTTACAATAACACCAAAAAATTAAAAAAAATAAAATAAAATACCTAGGAATAAACTTAACCAAGGAGGTGAAAAACCTATACTCTGAAAACTATAAAACATGAATGAAAGAAACTGAAGATGACACAAAAAAATGGAAAGATATTCCATGCTCATGGAAGGGAGAACCAATATTGTTAAATTTCCATACCACCCAAAGCAATCTACAGATTTAATACAATCCCTAGTAAAATACCAACAGCGTATTTCACAGAACGACAACAAATAATCCTAAAATTTGTATGGAACCACAAGACTCTGAATAGACATAGCCATCTTGAAAAAGAAAAACTGTAGATATCACAATTCCAGATTTCAAGATACACTACACAAAGCTGTAGTAATCAAAACACTATGGTAGTGGGATGAAAACAGATACAAAGATGAAGGAACAGAAGAGAGAGCCCAGAAATAAACCCACGATTACATACATGGTCAATTAATCTTGGACAAAGGAAGCAAGCATGTGCAATGGGAAAAAGACAATCTTTTCAACAAATAGTGTTGAGAAAAATAGCAACGTGCAAAAGAATTAAACTGCACCAGTTTCTTACACCATATACAAAAATAAACTCAAAATGGATTAAAGACCTAAATGTGTGACCTCAAACCATAAAAATCCTAGAAGAGAGCACAGGCAGCAATTTTTCCAACAATGGCCATAGCTACATTTTTCTAGATAGGTCTCCGGCCTCAAGGGAAAGAAAAGCAAAAATAAACTATTGGGACTACAACAAAAATAAAAAGCTTCTGCAAAGCAAAGGAAACAATCAACAAAACTAAAGACAACCTACTGAATGGAAGAAGATATTTGCAAATGACATACCTGATAAAGGATTAGTAATACCAAAAAAATCCCAAATAATCCAATTAGAAACAGGCAGAAGACATGAACAAACATTTCTCCAACCACAAACATATACACATGGCCAAAAGACACACGAAAAGATGCATAACATCACTCATCATTAGGGAAATGTAAATCCAAACCACAATGAGGTATCAATTCACACCTGTCAGAATAACTAAAATCAAAAATACAAAAAACAACAAGTATTGGCAAGGATGTAGAGAAAAGGGATCCTTTGTGAACTGTTGGTGAGAATGCACACTGGTGCAGCCACTGTGGAAAACAGTATAGAAGTTTCTTAAAAAATTAAATGATTTTTTACAATAAATTATATGATTTTTAATCAATAAATTATATGATCCAGTAATTCCGCTAGTGGGTATTTACCCAAAGAATATGAAAACACTAATTCAAAAAGATACATGTACCCCTATGTTTACTGCAGCATTACTTAGAAGAGCCAAATTATGGAAGCAGCCCAAGTGTCCATCAACAGATGAATGGATAATGATATCTATACACAACGTAATATTATTCAGCCATAAAGAAAAACGAAATTTGCCACCTACAATAACATGAATGGAGCTAGAGTATTAAGCTAAGTGAAATAAGCCAGTCAGAGAAAGATAAATACCACATGATTTCAATTCTTATGTGGAATTTAAGAAACAAACCAAAAAGAGACAAGCCAAAAACAGACTCTGAGAACAAACTGATGGTTACCAACCAGAGGAGAGGTGGATGGGTGAAATAGGTGAAGGGGATTAAAGAGTATTACTTACCATGTAATGTATAGAATTCCTGAATCACTATATTGTACACCTGAAACTAATATAACATTGTACATGAACTACACTGGAATGATAATTAAAAAAAAAAAAAAGATGATCTGGAATGCTCTAAACCATCTGGCAGAAGCAATGTAAACCCTGTACAGGGAACGACAACATCCTAAACACATGTTTCTGAAAACTATTTTGAAAATATAAAGTCTGGCATACAAATAAAAATAACCAGGCACACAAAGTAGTAAGATCACATGAGTGAGAACCAACAGAAACAAAGTAAACAGACCTACAAAGACTCCAGATACTGATTTTTTTTAAATATATGAAATTTATTGTCAAATTGGTTTCCATACAACACCCAGTGCTCATCCCAAAAGATGCTCTCTTCAATACCCATCACCCACCCTCCCCTCTCTTCCACCCCCCATCAGCCCTGTTTGTTTCCAGATACTGATTTTAACCCAGTTAAAGATTAACTATGCTTACTATGTTCAAGGAAACAAATAAATAGCTGCCATGGGTGGGGAAAACAGATTTCATTCAAAATATTCAAAGGAGGACCAATTACATAAAGGCTGTCTTTTCAACAGAAACAATAGTGCCAGAAGACTACACTGAAAGAAAATAATTACTTAGAATTCTATACCCAGAGAAAAATTCAGTCAAGAAAGAGAACATAAAGGTATCTGGGGCAAATTAAAAACAGAAGCTAATGCCACCAGCAAACTTGAACTACAGGAAATCCTAAAAGATATCCCTCAGGTAGAAGAAAATATTAGCTTGGAAGATCAAAAATACAGGAAAAATGTAGCAAGGAAAACAATAAATATCTGGATTAATCAATGTTAAATACTGACTAAATAAAAGTGCAGTAATGACAGTCAATCTGTTATTTTTTGTAGAATATACAGCACAGTGGATCAAAGAATTATGAATAAAAGAGTAGAAGAGGAAATGTTTCTAGTACAGGCTGTGCCACTAACTGGTTTCACTGATCTCTGGTACATCTCCATTTCTCTGGGTCTCAATTACATTGCAGGGTCTTTAAGAGGTTTGGGTAGTTGACTACTAGATTTACCATAAATTGAATTTATCTGAGAACAGCAGAGGAATTCCAATTTGGGAAACTCCTGTGGTAGCAAGGTATAGGCAAGCCTGTTAAGGGTTTGGGGCGGGCTGTATTTATGGGCAAGGATTGTAAAGAGGGGGAAGCCCAGGTGGAATCCAAGCAGTAAGTTCACTGGCTTGAGGATGGGGAGAGATTTTTGGCAGACATTCATTGGTCAGGAGAGGTCTCCATCTTCTGTAAATCAGGCATTTACAGCAAATCAGTGCCTCAGTTCTTAAGTTCATTCCTCTGAGGGCACGTGCCTGAGATTCTCCATTTCAAATCCTCTGGTTCCATTTTAGATTAAAATTCTTCCACAGTTCCCTTTTGTACTCCATACAAGACACACAGAAATATTTTCAGAAATTAAATATAAAAATTAACATTATATCCATATACTTCAGCAACATACTTAAATTTGAAATTACATTGTGTAACAGTTTTGATGCTCTACATTTATTTATGCAGACCTCCTAGACTTATTCAGAAAAGACTTAAGGCAACCAGTCCTATCAAATTCATTTAAATAATATGTATAGACCAAGATGGCCTGTGACAGTGGATTGGGGTAAAAACCTAACTAAATCTGGTGTTTGCTACATACTGGGAGTAGCAATTCATCAGCCCTGTCACTGTTGTAGACAACAGTAGTATAACTCTTCTTTTGTCAGACAAAGATGCTAGATAGTTCAGTAGACAGCTGTAGATTACTTCTCATAGCATAGGTAATTATGGCATGTAAGAAATAATTCAGATGTGTATAGGAGAGACCACATTAAACTACCTATAGATCAAAGCTAATGGAATATTACTGTGTATAAAGCACTATATTATACTAAACAGTACTGAGATAAATAAAATTATAGACATTTTTATATAAATTTTAAAACTTTACAATCTAAAAGGAAATGAGCACCAATTAAGGAAATACTAACTAGCCCTACAAACGAACTTAAGAGGAAGATTTCATGCAGAAGAGTAGGGAGGACAAAAAAACAAAAACAAAAACAAAAACAAAACCAAAACCTGGACACAAAGAAAACTACATAACCCACATCTAAGATGCTGGCAAAGAGCAGTAACAGACCAACCTGGCATGCAGCAAAGCTCCCTGACAACCTAAACTGTAAGGTCAGTAAGAGACAGGAAGGTGACAGGTGAAGGTGACAGACAGGTGACAGGAAGCAAGTAATAAGTAGGCTTATCAGACTTCTGTTCATATGTACACAGCACCAAAGATTGTTCATACTTCACTTACTTCAGTTAAACCCACACTCCTCTCCTTTCTCATACTCAAAACATTGCAGAATGAATATATGAAGAATATACTATGTATATAAAATAATTAATAATCTTGCATATGATAGAAAGTCAACAAGTTCTTATTTAATAAAGAAAATAAACTTCTATGTAGGAGATAAAGCAAGGTAGAAATAATAATGTCTCTAGTATAATGTACCCCAATGTATCTATATTTAAACTGTACCTTGTATATTTAATCTTATGTTTTTTATTCTGTTTTTTTTTTTAAGCTTTTATTTTTAAGTAATCTCCATACTCAATGTGGGGCTCAAACTCATGACCCTGAGATCAAGAGTCACATGCTCTACTGACTAAGCCAGCCAGGCACCCCTATTTCTCTTATTTTAAAACATCTTTCCAAAGAATCACAGTCAGATTCTGTGTTTAACAGATAGAATATACGATATGCTCCCTCCCCCCAAAACGGTACACAGACCAGATTAGCAAATGATACACACTTTTGATGCTAACAAGAACCATCCAACAGGTGGGATTAAATGTAAGTCATTTAGGGGGTTCTAAACACTACAGTGCTTTCTTTGTAGTGTGAAATCAGGAAACAACATAAAAACCTATTTGTGGAAAGTGGTATGCCATGAAGTCAGGGCTTATGTTTGTGCTAACCAGTATAGAGCTTCAAAAAGAGGCACCTATGCCTCTCAAGACAGATTCAGGGGAATAGTTCTCCACTCCAGATGACTGATTTGTTTCTTCAAATAGGACTTCCCCTAGAATGGAGAACAGTAAGTCAGGACACCACAACTTGACAGAAATAACCCTTAAAAACAACACACATGCTCTGTTCTTATCTTCTCTGTTCCAAGCATCCTTCTGACTTACAACATGTCCTCTTGACTAACCCTGCTCACTAAGAAGAGAATGCCCCTTATCAACAAGTCATCCAATTATCAAGTCACACTTATAAATAAAAATTGGCCTTCTAGATGAAACTCTTGCCGACTACGTTCCCAATCTAGTCCCACGACCTTGAGGAAAGTGATAAATGTTTCTGAAACTGTAATACACAACCTAAAATAACACCTATGTAACCTATGGACTTCTCCTTATCCAACAGCATCAACGCCGAAGTCAGTTGCTGGGTTTTTAAAAACTAGTTAAAAAATGGATAAAGAATGAACTCATGTATCCAAAAGTACCCTTATCCCTAGCATTTAGGGTATGCCCCCAATAAACATTAGCTGCTATTATACTAATCTACTGCACCGAGTCACAAAGTGAAAATCAAATGAGACCACATGTATGGAAACTCTTTGAAGATTATAAAGTACACAATATCATTATTTTAAATGTGCTATCCATGGTGTACAACATAATGGAAACAGCAATATATTTAGTGACACAAGACCTGGGCTTTAATCCCAGTTCCACCACTGCCTATCTGTATGACTTGGGATGAATCCAAGAGCACTGAGCCTCACATCCGTTCACCTATAAAGCAAAGTTTGACCGCTAAGTGCTCAGTAGAATCCCTGTGGAACTATGCACTGCATATATGGGATGAATGTGGTAGGGAAGAAACAAAAGTTTGGGGCAAAACAACAATCATGTAAGGTTCCACTCTCTAAAACCACTTTAATTTTGGCAACCCTGCTTTGTAAGTTTTAAATTATCTGAGGTCTGAATAAGAAAAAAGCTCAAATTGAAAAAGACTGAAAACCAAAACTAATGAACTAAAAACTAAGTCTGAAGACTTCTGGCTGTGTTCTGTGTTCCCATAAGTGACTACAAAAGAGGGTGGAAATGTTCCACCCCCTGAAAGATTCAAAAGCTAAAACTCACCTATTAGACCTCAAGTAATAAAATTATAAAGACCAACAAAATGAGAGGCTGTCAGTGCAGTCATGCCCACCCTCCAGTGTCAACACAGACTAACAGCTAGCCAGGTGAGGCACGTTTAAGGCAAATGGGACAGCAGCTATATCTATACTGAGCTCGGGGACCCTGAATGCCTTGCAATGCTAAAGATTTCCTGACTCTTCCATTCTCTTAACAGGGGTATTAAAAAATCCTATGAAGAGTCTCATGAAGGATCTACTTATTAAAAAATATATCAAAATTACTTATTCATACCTTTCCCCTAACTTTATTTCATCTTTTGCTGGAGCACACAGTTCACTCTGGACTTCCAATATGCATTTAAGAAGCTACTCAAATCCTGCTAAAACAAGAAACAAACAAACAAAAATTCATTCTGTCTTCTTTACTATGATTACTGGGACTTTGACATCTACCCACGGAATGATATTAATCACCAAAAAAAATCATTTTCATGCAGAAGTGGTATTTCATCTATTTCCTGAAGAATTATTAACATTACAGGGTTCTAAACACACACCAGCAAAATCTCCACAACATATCAAGGAACTGCCCAAATACATATTCATTATTAGTGTTAATCTGTTGGTTATAGGTCTGTAACTCTAAAATACATAGGCTATTAAGTAATGAAACTGACTCTGAGTGGTTTTTACATAGTCTCATTACTCTAGTCATATGTACATGTATGGGTTTATCTTCATTCAATAGTTATTTAAGAAATAGGTGCAGAATTGAATTGGAATATACAAATCAATATGCAATAGATGAATGAATCTGCATATTATAGTAGTATATTAATTCATGAATATGACACAAATGCAAAGAAAGCAGCCTGTAGCCACCCAGACCATCACTAGGCAATTCTGAAATAAAACAAGTTTACCCTTGGCTCCCTACCATATCAATACTCAACATCTCTTCTTCAAGGCCTCTTTCTTTAGTCTGCTATCAATTTGCTGCTAACAATTAAGAAATTGGTAATAACTGGTATTCCAGGGACACATGTATTTAAGAAGACTTCTCCATGACCATTAAATAGGGGAAAGCAGTCTTTTTGCCAAAGGAAATGGAAAACTGGATATCCACATGCAACAAAATTAAGATGGACCCTTATCCTATACACATAAAAAGTTAAAATGGATCAAAGACCTGAACAATAAAACTTAAAAAAGAAAACAGAACAAAAGCTTCATAACATTAAACATGGCAAAATATGACCAAAAAAAGCCAACAAAGGAAAAATAAACTGGGCTATATCAAAATTAAAAATTGTGCAGCAAAGGACACAATCAACTGAGTAAAAGGGTAACCCACACAAGAGAAAATATTTTAAAATCACCTAATCTGATATTTAATATCCTGAATATATAAAGAATTCCTACAATTTAACAATAAAAAGAAACTGATTTTAAAATGGGCAAAGGATTTAGGGGCACCTGGATGATTCGGTCAGTTAAGTGCCCAACTCTTGATATCGGCTCAGGTCATGATCTTGTGGCCATGAGATTGAGCCCTGTGTTGGGCTCTGCACTGTGTGCGGAGCCTGCTTGGGATTCTCTCTTTCCATCTCTCTCTTTGTCCCTCCCCCATTCACTCACACACATGCACACTCTCAAAATAAACATTAAGAAAAAAATAAAAGGGGCAAAGGATTTAAATAGACATTTCTCAAAAAAAAAAAATACAATGGCCAAGAAGCACGTGAAAAAATGCTCAGCATCACTATTCATTAAGGAAACGCAAATCGAAACCACAATGTGATACTATCTCGTATCTATTAGGAAGGCTACTATTAAAAAACAGAAGCTGGCGCGCCTGGGTGGCTCAGTTGGTTGAGTGTCCGACTTTGGCTCAGGTCATGATCTCGCGGTCTGTGAGTTCGAGCGCCGCGTCGGGCTCTGTGCTGACAGCTCAGAGCCTGGAGCCTGTTTCGGATTCTGTGTCTCCCACTCTCTCTCTCTGCCCCTCCCCCGCTCATGCTCTGTCTCTCTTTCTGTCAAAAATAAACAAACATTAAAAAAAAAAAAAAAAACAGAAGGGGCACCTGGGTGGCTCAGTCGGTTAAGCGCCAGGCTTCGGCTCAGGTCATGATCTCACATTTCGTGGGTTCGAGCCCCACGTTGGGCTCTGTGCTTATAGCACAGAGCCAGGAGCCTGCTTTGGTTTGTGTGGTGAGGATGTGGAGAAATTGAAACACTCGTACACTGCTGGTCTGTTGGTGAGAATATACAATGGTGTAGCTATTATGGAAAACAACATGGTGGGTTCCTCAAAAAATTAAAAATAGGATTACTCTAGGATCCAGCATTTCCATTTCTGGGTATATACCTAAAAGAATTGAAAGCACAGCCCCAAAGAGTTATTTATACACCCATGTTCATAGCAGCATTATTCACCACAGCCAAAAGGTGGAAGCAACCCAAATGTCCACTGATAGATGAACGGATAAACAAAACGTTGTATATACATACAGTGGAATATAATTCAGACTTAAAAAGGAAGAGAATTCTGACAAACACTGCAACATGGATGAACCTTGAGGACACTATGCTAAGTGACATAAGCCAGTAATAAAAAGAGAAACACTGTATGATTCCATTTTTATGAGGTATCTATAGTCAAAATCATGAAGAAAAAAGTAAAATGGGAGTTGCCAGGGGCTTGGGGGGAATAGGAATAGAGAGCTACAGTTTAATGGTACAGAGTTTCAGCTATAAACCAAAAAGCATTCTGGATAGTGGTGATGATTACACAACAACATGAATGTGCTTAGTGCTACTGAACTGTCCACATAAAAATGGTTAAAATGGTAAATTTTACACATGATTTTCCCACAATCAAAAATTTTTAAATGAAATTTCTAAGAATAAGCAAAGAAAAAAAAAAGGACTTCTGACATTGGAAACATTCCATAGGCAGCTGGGATTACAGAGACCGGCAAGCTAACAGGGAAGAGGGCAGTACAACACTGGAAGAGAGGCTACTTCTCCAAGAAATCTATACAGCAGTATCTGGAACTTTTTCCTCAGAGAGGGCAGTGGGAAGGCATTTGTAGAACTAATTTACTAGGACCAAGTACTGTCCTTAACTAAGGACAATGAGTAAGTAAATGAAGTGCTAGCACGCAGTCACTAACACGACTTGACAATGCCTGCTTCAGGGTGCTCTTATTTGTCCTTAAATGGTAAAAGCTTTAATACCAGATAAACAGCTATTTACATAATACTTAAACAGAAAAATACAGCTGTTTTGAGGTTTTGGTTTGATTCAAACAGAGACCATCACTGTCTACAGCTCTCAGCCTGCTCAAGTTACAAGGGCAAAAGAGATTCTTGAATTTCATAAACCAAGGAAGTAGAATCTTCTCGACCTATCCAACACACTAGCCATGTTTTTGACTTTGAAAAAACTCATCAAGCTATTAAAAACAAAAATCAGACACCTGGGTGACAGACATTGTACCCTTGTGATAATTTCCAAGAAGCACAACTAATGGCTCTAGTCTTTACCATATACTCACTTGTAGGGACTCAAAACCAAACTGACAGTTTAATGTCCTAAGAGCACTGTGTGTATAAAATCTCTTTGAAAATATATAAGAATAAAATGTCAAGATAGCTCAACCAGGTATTATTCCTAACCTAACAGGACCCTTTTAAAAAACTTTTTAACCTGGCTCCCTCACCTTCATTATACAGAGACATTTTCCTATTACCAATTGTTTTCTGCTACAATAAAACAATTCCTGTTCTATAAGAGATACGGATCTTTTTTTTTAAGTATTTTTTTCTTTTTAAAAAATGTTTGTTGGGGCGCCTGGGCGGCTCAGTTGGTTAAATGTCTGACTTCAGCTCAGGTCATGATCTCACGGCTCGTGGGTTCAGGCCCTGCATTGGGCTCTGCGCTGACAGCTCAGAGCCTGGAGCCTGCTTCAGATTCTGTGTCTTCCTCTCTCTCTGCCCCTCCCCCACTCACACTCCCTCTCTCCCTCAAGAATAAACATAAAAAAAATTTCTAAAAAAAAAATGTTTATTTTTGAAAGCATACACAAGCATGAGTGGGGGAAGGGCAGGGAGAAAGGGGGAGAGAGATCCCAAGCAGGCCCCAAGCTGTCAGCACAGAGCCCAATGTGGGGCTCAATCTCACAAACCATAGTATCATGACCTGAGCTAAAATCAAAAGTTAGACACTTAAATGAATGAGCCAACCAGGTGCCCCAGGAGATACCATTTGATAAACACCAAAAAAATACAGAAATCAAAGAACTTTAATCCATCAAATAAAAGTGGCTACAACATACAAAGGCACTGTCTAAACAACAAATTATAGACTTGGGTACATAAACTTTTTCCAGAAGTGAGTCTGATCTTTCCACCTTTTCTTGAGAAATTTGCTATTACTCATCCAAGTCATGATTTGTGTTTATACACTGCTTTGTTACATTGTCAGTATTTGGTCTTGCTAGGTGTCCCTTTTCAAAAAGTTTTCTGTGCTCTCATGATAAAAGAACTACATGTTTACTGCAGAAAATTGAGAAAATAAAGGGAAGAGAAAATTATATTCTCATCATCTTTTTAAAAATTCACTCAACTGGTATCTTCTATTTCCTTCCTTTATTAAAATTTTTAACATTTAACTTTAAATTCTTTAAATTTAAACATACCACTAGTAATATTTTACAATTCCATAGTATTTATATTTTTTCCAAAGGGACCTTTACATTTACTATTTATCTTCACAACAATCTGGAGTAGGTAGGCCAAATACTAATTATTCTGCACACAGTTGCCTCCTAGTGTAGAAAGACTAAAGGCTGCATTGCTGGTTTGTGATGCAAAATCACACTTGTACAAAACTGTCATCCAACCTTCAGGGAGAAAATGAACAATACTACCAATACAATAAGCTTCTGAAGAGAACACTCATACTGGAAAAAAAAAACCACTCATAATGAACTGAACCAGACAAATACAATTCAACAAAATAGATGCTTCGAATCCAGTACCTGTCTGGGTCAGATACAGTAGCTCCCAGACATGTATGGTACATATGTAAAGGACAGAGGAGGAAAATAGGTCTTACAACAAACAGATTCCATCTCGACTGCAAATGTAAGTAGCCCATATTCATAAGTAGAGATTCAGATACAGTATCAACTTTGTTAACTGGTTCTCTCATCTAGGTCACAAGCAGTCAGTGCTAGTTCATTTGTGGATAGTTGAACCTAACAAAGTCTAGTCTCTTGTAGTTTTTAAAAGGTACGTGATTTTATTTTATTTTTTTTAATTTTTTTTAAATGTTTTTTATTTATTTTTGAGACAGAGAGAGACAGAGCATGAACGGGAGAGGGGCAGAGAGAGAGGGAGACACAGAATCGGAAGCAGGCTCCAGGCTCTGAGCCATCAGCCCAGAGCCCGACGCGGGACTCGAACTCACGGACCGCGAGATCGTGACCTGAGCAGAAGTCGGACGCTTAACCGACTGAGCCACCCAGGCGCCCCAAAGGTACGTGATTTTAAACGTCTATTCATTTAAGAAAAAAAGCTTTCAAAATGAAAGCATTTATATTATGCAACTGTCTATATATCCAGAAACAAGATGTGCCTATCCGCAGAAGTGGCTATCTAATAAAGAATTAACCTTACTCAAAAAGAGGTCTAGCCTTTAACCTTGGTTCCTGGGAGGTAATCTCTAAGCCACTGGAATGTCCTGTATGATCAATGTCTTTGTTTAGTAGCCAACCACGAGCCACTTCAAATAGTCTAACAAAGTGATTTATGATGGATACTTTGGGTCATGCATTGTTAACTTTCAGAGGACACTAAAGATCAGCCACATGGGTAGGCAACCATATCTGTATGACCAAACTCCAATAAAAACTCTGGACATTAAGGCTTGGGTAAACTTCCTTGGTTGACAGTATTTTGTGTGTACTGCCACTCATTGTTGCCAGAAGTTAGTGCTGTCCTAAGGCTTCAGTGAGAGAGGGCAACTGGAAGTTCCACCTGTGTGCCCCAAGTGCCTTCTCCCTCAGCTAGTTTTGATCTACATCTTTTACTGAGTAAATCATAACCATGAGTACAACAGCTTTCAAGAGTTCTAGTGAATTATTGAACCTGAGGGTGATCTTGGGGCTCCGCAAAATTGCGGTTGGTATCAGAAAGGAGAGTGGTCTTGAAACTCCTAAAGTTTGGAGTGTCAGAATGATGTTCAGTAGTCATTCTTTCTTCCTTTCTTTTAGTAATAGAACACTTCTCCCATTCCCCTAAGTGGGAAGCAGAGTTACCAATTGAGACTACATTTCCTAGGCTCCTTTAAAATCAGGAGTGGCCATGTGACTAAGTTCTGGCCAGTGAGATACAAGCAGAATAATATATATAAAAAAATATGTGCCATCTTCTCAAAGGAAGGTATTTACTCTTTTTCTGGTGTGCCCCTATGAAGTAATCTGGCTTCAACGTGAAATGAGAACAATACTTAAGGGGATTGCTAAGCAAGCAGAAGGAACCTGGGACCATGAATAACCTTAAAAAAAAAAAAAAAAAAAAAAGGCAGTCCCTCACCCACTACAGACTGCCCACCTACTATTACAGGAAAGAGAAAAACTTCATTAGTGTTGTGTTTGTATCATTGTGTTTGTAAGTTTCTGTTACAGCAGCTAAGCCTGTACCCTAATGAATGTAAATACATTTTAACATTTTCATACTATGATTGAGAGTCAATATTTTAATAGACTACAGAGATAAAAAGAGAAAAACAAGATATATAAGAAAAATATTTGGATATATTAAAACTGAAAATGCATAACAAATATTTGTAACATCCCACTCTGAGACTGATCTTATTAAAAGGAAAGTTTCTATCCCACACAATTCAATAGAACAAAGAATTTTCTCTCTTATCCTCTTTGTTATAACAACAAAAATACAAAAAGATGAATGATTTAACAAAATCAGTCATCTGAATACAAGTTGAAGGAGGTGTTCTAGAAGAATTACTAATAATTTTCCTCCCTGTAATTACAGATTTCCACAGAAAGGAAAGAAATGAAGACTGATATTTTAATAAAGCACAAAGAACTGCCTTCTCTGACTTTCCAGAGTGCAGCAAAATTAACTGGTTTGTAAACACCTTCCCTCAATTTTTCTGACTTTCTGAACTCCAAATCATGTGGCCCAATTGCTTATTAAACAACTCCACTAGGATGTCTCACATGCATTTCAAGGTCAGCATGTCCAAAAGTCAGCCTCAAGCTACAAAGTAAAACAAAAGGAAGTTCTGGAGATAACAAGACTTAAAAAAAAAATTTTTTTTTTTTTTTTTTTAACATTTATTCACTTCTGAGACAGAGAAAGACAGAGCACGAGCAGGGGAGGAGCAGAGACAGAGACACAGAATCCGAAGCAGGCTCCAGGCTCCGGGCTGTCAGCACAGAGCCTGACACAGGGCCCGAACTCACTGACCACAAGATCATAACCTGAGCTGAAGTCGGACACTCAACCGACTGACCTACCAGCACTCCTGGAGATGACAGAATTTTTAAAAAGTCTAGAAGAAGGAATAAAAAGCCAGTGATCTTCACTAAGGAGAAGTGGTATATTCTCACAGGGAAGCCAAGTAATTATCCACAGAAAAGTTCAAGGTTGCAGTAAATCAAAGGCCAGAGTAGAAGCTCAGTAACAGGGACAGAACATAACCTCTCCAGATATGGAGGAGATAATATCAAAGAAATAGGGACTACATCGTCAGTATTTCTCATACTTCAGCATGGAGCAGAATATTTTGAAGGCCCAGTTAACACAGACTGCTGGGCCCCCACTCCAAAGTTTCTCATTCAGTAGGTCTGAAGTGGGGCCAGGAATCTCCATTTCTAAAAAGTTCCCAGGTAATGCTGATGTGGCTGGTCTGAGGCACACAAGAGGAGAAACACTGATTCTGCCTGCAGTGTATCTAGAGCAGTAATTGCAAACAGAGACAACTAGAGGAGAAGTTCAAATGAGACAGTATACCAAGTAGAAAGTTGGTATAATGTACACTAAATAGAAAGAGTATCACAGTCCGAGGACTAAATGAGTAAACTCACCATATCAAGGTTTTTAGATTACAGGTAACAAGATCTCTCCTGTCCTGTTCCTTGCACTCCTCCTCTCCCCAAATTCTAGGTCTAATCTAACAGTTTACTCTACATTAATTGAACATTTACTGTAGTTTACAGTTTTCAAGGTAAATAAATAAAGTATAAACTGCAATCCAACATTATCTATTAGAGAAAAAAGATTTGTGTAAAACTACAATACAGGAGCGCACATTAGAGGGAATGTCAAGAAGGAATAAATGCACAGAGAAAACAGCAATAAATCTCATGATGGAGACTACATCCAAGAAGGCTTCACTGAAGAGGTAGATATGCACTGAGAACAGTGAGTAGGATTTTAATGGGCAGAAGAGGGTGAGAGGGTATTTCAGGAAGAAGGAAATTCATGAGCAAAAACACAAAAGAAAAAAGATGTTTACGGCAACATTCTGGATTGACATATGGGTAGAGGTAGTGATAACTTATAAGGTAGTTGAAGAAATGTAACAGAAGGCTTTAAATATCATACTAACAAGTTTGAACCTTACTTTGTAAAAGTTAGGAAAGAAAGAGCAAATTTGTGTATGTAAATGCTGGAGGATAGGGATGGCTGCACACAGACAGGGAGAGGTTCTCCCCCCTGAGCCTAATCTACACCAAGATCTATAAACCTGGCTTTGCAAAAGTCCTCATCTTGTGTCTTCTATCCTTAAATGTATTAGATCTCCAAACTCAGAAGATATGCCAGCATACAATAATGACATACAACTAAAAACAAATTCCTCTGAATAACTGTAATTCAAAATTGTGGTCAAACTCACTCTTTTCCAGATCTGCTAGTTTCATCTGTTACAAATCTCTTTTCCCACAAATCCTTCTATTAAATGAAACTGTGAGTGAAAATAAAATAAAGGGAGTAGAATGTTTAAGAAATCACCCCTTCTGTACTTTCTGGCCTTTTTTCCTTTGCTTCATGCCAAGAATTCCCAATCATATATAAAAAACAACAAAACCCACTAATTTTTAAGATAATACGACATTTCAAATAGTAGATGCTGCATTCCTCAGAAAACACTAGAATTCTTATTCAATTAAACAGTTTATTTATAACACTCCCTACCTTAATAGACTATTTCTGAACATTCAGTAAGTTCCAAGAGAATGTAATATAACCTTTTTTCCCCTTAGGTTTATTTGTTTTGAGAGAATGTATACGCAAAGGGGAGGGGCAGAGAGAGTGAGACAGGGAGAGGGAGAATCCCAAGCAGGCTTTACACTGTCTGCCCAGAGCCTGACGTGGGGCTTGATCTCACAAACCATGAGATCATGACCTGAGCCTAAATTGAGTTGGACACTTAAGCTACTGAGCCACCCAGGTGTCCAAGTATGTAATATAATCTTTAAATGGCAATCAGAAATAAGATTTTCTACTGGGCATAAACAATATGCAAAAGAATATTATCAATCTTCAACACTGTACCTGAACAGCTAGTAACTTCTACTCAAGAGCTAAAATTCAAAATGGCAATTAAGTTACTAAAACACTTTATGACACTAACAACCAATGGATACGTTATCAACACCTCCACCTAACAAAAATCTCACCTCATAGGTTTAGATTTTCTCTGACTTAACACTAATAACAACCTAAGTCTAAAATTACAAATTCAAAAATACCAAAAATGAGTATTTTCACAGCCAAAATTGCTGAGCTTATAAATACCAAAAAGCACGTAGTTATAAACTTAACTACAGTTTATGTTAGTATGAGACTCAAAAGAACATTGAGCCAGGTTTTAAATACAATTATATTGATAAAAGAATGTTTTAATTTTCAATAGAGAGCAATCTTTCAGGGATCCTGGGTGGTTCAGTCAGTTAAGCATCCAACTCAGGTTGTGATCTCGTGGTTGGTGAGTTTGGACCCTGGAGCCTACATCCTGCTTCGGATTCTGGGGTCTCCCTGTCTCTCTTCCCCTCCCTGGCTCACACTCTGGCGCTCTCTCTCAAAAATAAATAAACATTAAAAAAAATTTTTTTTAAAAAGAAAGCAATCTTTCTACATATGTAAATATATTCAAATACAACCTGTTACAATTTTTTAGTAATGGAGATCACTGGGCTACTGGCTACTACTACAGAGATATGTTCTAGTTTCAATGGTCACAAATTAGACAAATGTCTGTTCTCACTTCTTCAGCTATTATTGTATAATACAAATTCTGGCTGCCTTTGTCCCTGATTCATAGGACGGAGACTCTAAATCCTTGGAATTTCACAACTGATAGAGAGAAGTGTGTTTGTTATCCTTGTTGGGCCCCTAGGACATCTTTTATTATGAACATATAACTCCCAGTGGGCCTCTAGTTTCAGGAATAGGGTTGGCCATACTTAAAAGGCCAGTCAAGTGATTAAAGGATTGGGGTTTTGAGGCATATGATATCAGCCTAACATCCTGGAAGAGGAGGGGGCTGGAGACTGATTCACCATATGGCCAATTCAATCAATCATGCCTACGTAATAAAACTCCAATAAACTCTGGACATGGAGGCTTGGTTGAGTCTCCCTGGTTGGTAATCACATGTCAATGCGGCAAGAGGATAACATGTCCTGAAGAAATGGAAGCTTCATATCTGGGACCCTTGTAGACCTCTCTCTAGGTTGTGTCTTCATTTGTCTTGCCTTGATTTGTATCCTTAATAATAAAACTGTAATTTTAAGTACAGCACTTTCCTAAGTTCTAAGTCATTCCAGCAAATTATCAAATTTGAAGGGGTAGTAGGAACTCCCAAATTTGTAGCCAGTTGGTCACAAATACAAGTGGCCTGGAAGCCCTGGAGCTTGCAAATGGTATTTGAAGTGAGGAAAATCCAATGGACAATGCCCTTAACCTATGATGTCTACCCTAACTCTGGTGGTTAGTGCCAGAATCACACAGCTATACAACGGGACATACCATCTCACTTCTCTCTTTTAGGAACTGAATGAGAAAAAGCCAAGTGAAAGCACTTTTTAAGGCATAAAGCATTACAAAAAATAAAGGACATTTTTGGTTATGCTCTTAAACATACTAAAGAACAAACTGTTAGGGGAGCCTAACTGGTTCAGTCAGTTGAGTATCCTGACTCTTGATCTCAGCTTGGGTCTTGCTCTCAGGATTGGGAGTTCAAGCCCCACATTGGGCTTCATGCTGGTCGTAAGGCCTACTTAAGAAGAAGAAACTGTTAAAAAAAGTTTTTCTTAATTCAGGATTGTCCAATTTAATTTTTTTAAATACTTAAAATAATAGAACTTATTATAAGAAAAAATTCAGAACTCTGATGAAAAGCATTTAAAAGAGAATCATAATTTCAAACACATAATTAAGACTAATGCCTAAATGATAAAAATGTATTAAGTCCGTTTTTAGTAATCTCTAGTGTAGAAATGATGGGAGTTTAGAAAATGTAAGATTCAAGCTATTATTTTCTGACTAAATCTCCAAAAGCTCATTTTAGCCTTGGTTATGATCAGGAATGACTGAAGCCAATAAGCAACATTTTGGTTACTCAGACACTGGATTCAAGTAAAAATTATTCACATCACAATCAATTTTATTGCCTACCTCTAACCTTTCATTCAAGCATAAAGCCCCGAGACCAGAATGGTCTTTAAAATATTACTCAAGCTATCCTACAGGTATAGGCACCTACCTACTGGCATGAGAAAGCATACTTCTCTTTTTTTAATCAAAAAAAATTTTTTTTAATGTTTGTTTTATTTTTGAGAGAAAGTGCAAGCAGGGAAGGGGTGGGGGGGAGAAAGAAAGAGAGAGAGAGAGAGGGAGGGAAGGAGACAGAATCTGAAGCAGGCTCCAGCCTCTAAGCCATCAGCACAGAGCCCAATGTGGGGCTGGAACTCCTGAACCGTGAGATCATGACCTGAGCCAAAACCAAGAGTCAGACGCTTAACCGACTAAGCCACCCAGGTGCCCTGAGAAAGCATACTTTCTATCACACTATAGACTACAAGTATTTTTTCTATTACTTCAAAGCCAATGATAAAAAAACAAAACCTCAAGGTATTAAATCACAAATTTATCACAACATATTGTTCAATTCTCTATTCTCTTGAACATAAGATATTAAGCATACATTGGTCTCAAATACATTGGTCTAAACACACTGGGTGATTAAGGGAGGGCAGTTAAGAATAATTTAAAAAATGGCCTTCTAGTAAAAACAACAGCAAAACAAAACCCCTAAGTTCTAGTACTATTTCTTCCTTTTTAAACATTTTTTAAAAGTTTATTTACTTGAGAGAGAGAGCACGTGTGTGCACAAGTGTCAGAGAGGCAGAGGGGGGGGGGAGAGAAAACCCCAAGGGGCTCGATTTCACAACCATTAGATCACGATCTGAGCAGACACCAAGAGTCGAACGCTTAACCGACTAAGCCAGCCAGGCACTCCTCTAGTACTATTTCTTCTCTTAATTGAATGACTCTTTGGGTCTCATTTTCTTCCAGAAGAATATAAGGAAAATGCAAGCTGCAAGGTTCATTCTAGCACCGGCATTCTGAATCTACTTAAGTTCTACTTAAGTGTTGAGAAGTCAACAAACTCATAATTTAGATATTCTTCAAATTTTAAAGTCTTTTTTTAAAATTTATGTTTTTTAAATTTATTTTTGAGAGAGAGAGAGACAGTGCAAGCAGGGGAGGGACAGAGAGGGAGACACAGAATCCGAAGACAAGCTCCAGGCTGAGCTAGCTGTCAGCACAGAGCCCAATGCAGGGCCTGAACCCACGAACTGTGAGATCATGACCTGAGCCGAAGGCAGACACTTAACCGACTGAGTCACCCAGGCACCCTTCAAATTTTAAAGTCTTGCAAGTATGTCAAAAATACTTAAAAGTTTATCATGGTGTAAAAACATTCTACCAATGTGTCCCTACCTTTTTTTTTTTTTTTTTTAGGTTTCAAGGCATTTTAATTGACTGAATGATACCCTCTTTACTTATTAAAAACAAAGATGGTGAAAATTTGCTCCATAATCAGCAGAAACTGATCTTTAATTTTTATTAAGTATTTACTTGCTACCTGAAATTTTAGCCTTAAGCAAATTTAAAGGTACAATGTTTTCTTAAACCTGATGCCTCGCATCTATCAAGCAAAACTTTTTCAAACTATTTACATAGGTGACCTTCCATGATGGACATGCTTTGACTTATTTGTAGCTCTGTAATAAGATGAGAAAAAAAATAATTTTGCCTATCATCAACCTATTAAAACGTTTCTCACTTACAGAACATTTAGGCATTTAAGTGTAATAGTTAAATCGAAAACAAAAAACAAAACTTAGCCACAAACAATGAAACTACTTGTAGTTATAGGAACACCACACACAAATAACATGGTAAAATATGATGGCAAATTTCCAAGTAGAAACCATGAGGTTTTTTTGGTGTTGTTTTTAGTTTGAGAGAGAGAGTAAGCACAGGTGGGAACCTTAAGCAGGCTCTATGCCCAGCACAAAACCTGATGCAGCGCTTGATCCCGTGACCCTGGAATCATGACCTGAGCTGAATTAAAGAGTCAGACACTCAACTGACTGAGCCACCCAGGCACCCCCAGAAGCCATATTTTTATGTGCCTCAGAGAAAAGTAGTTATGACCTTGAGTTATGGACTCAGGTAGTAGACTGAAATCCTGAAATCCTTTCATAACTGTGTGACTGGCCCAAGGAACATTATCTAAATCTGTTTCTTTATAACTGTGCTACCTCAGAGTGGTTGTGAATACTGAATGAGGCAATGCACTCAGCAAAGAGCCTGACACATAGTAAATGTTCAATAAGTTAGCAATTATTATTAAATTTTGGAACAAATGTTACACAGAGAAGCAGTATTTTGAATTTTTTTCCTAAGTTTAAGGCCCACTGATAGGATCCTATTTGTTAAAGTTCAGAGTAAGAAAGAAGTATGTTCCTACAAAGAAGCACCTTAATAAAGATACGTGGACTGAGTAAAAATAACTGGTATCAAGCAAGTGCAGTTACTACAGGCAGAATCTTAGTTTCTAAGAACTCAAGTTGCATTAGCTCAAATCATCTATTATTACAAAGTTACTGTTTGTTAATTCTTTCCTCTCCATTTCTGTAAAATATTAAAGGAAAAACAAAATCCCACTATGAAAAGATGAACAGAAAGGGGAAAAAAAGATAAGAAGTAGAGTTGGGTCACTATAAGCTCTTGTCAAGAGCCAAACACAATGGGGGAGGGGAGGATCCGTAACAAAAAATAACAGAAATTGAATGCCAAAGATGATAAACACCCCTCTTTCCCAAATACTACAGGACTCATCCTTCAACTTGATCTTCCAGGATTTTCCGTCTTGAGCCTCCAGCAAGTCCTTTCATCACCACAGTCCCATCTCCAGCAGAACTTCAAAAGGAAATATGTAAAAGCTACTCTGGTGGGCAGCTGCTGAGATAATCTCTCCTAGCATCTTCCACAGATCACAGAATGAAAAAGCTGACTTACACATTACAACCAATACTGGTCACCATCCTCAGCAGTTTATTTTTTAATCCATTCTAGACATTCACAAGATGTATTTATTTTAAAAATAAGTTTACAGGGGCACTTTGGTTGGCTCAGTTACGCGTCCAACTCCTGGTTTCAGCTAAGCTCATGATCTCAGTTTCATGAGTTCGAGCCCCATGTCAGGCTCTGTGGATTCTTCTTTCTCCCTCTCTCTTCCCTCTCTTACTTATGCTCTCTCAAATATATAAACTTAAAAAATAAAAAAAAAATAAAAAGGAGTTCCATTAATACAACTTTGGTAGCCAAAAATACCAGCAAAAGTCATAAATACAAAATTAAATGATTGCACGTTTGTCTCATGCAAAAACAAAATGCTAAGTGAATGTTCCAAGCTAACATCAAATACTGTTCCTATAAACTATAAAATAATCTTGTTCTAAGTACTTGACATATGTTAACTCAATTATTACTCAGCATAATCCTATAAGGTATATACAGTCTCCATCTCACAGATGAACAAACTGAGGCATCAAAGGATATTAACTTGCCCAAGACTACAGAATCAGTAAATGATAGGAGACAACATTCTGTCCCAAGCTGTCTGACTCCAGAGCCATGTTTAAATTAAGTATACCATTCATTCAACAAGTTCTTTTGAGCACCTACTATGTGCCAGGCACATTTCTGAGCACTGGGAACAGAGCTGTGAGAACAGTAAGACAAGGTCCCTGCCCTCTAGTGGGGGAGAGGCATTGGAGCAAACTGATAAATAAGTCAACAGTGTGACTTTCACCAAATAAATGCTATGAATAAAAAGCAAAATGAAAGAATCAAAAAGTGGTAGAAAGATCGGGGCTGGCTTGTATTTTAGGGATCAGGGAAGGCCTCTCTGAGGTGATGACATTTGATGAGCAAACAGAAGATGTAAAGGCAAGATAACCACCAGAAGCAAGGCGTGGCCCAACTAAGAGAACACCAAGTTTAACACTGGTAAGGTAGTAACAGTTTGGTTAGTTCAAGAAATGACAAAAGGACCAGGGAACTGGGGCACGGTGATGAAGAGTCGAGTCGTGGCAGCTGACAAGTCATGTAATGCCCTAAGGGTAAACAGGAAGCTTTCTCAGAGGATTTTGAGCCCAAGGATGACAACAGGACTTATGTCTTTAAAAAGACCATGGATTCTTAGGCGGGGATCAGTCAGGAAGAAAAACAAAACAGGGATACCAGGGAGGGCACTGTTAAAACAGTCTAAGGAAGAAATGAACTCATAGTGGATTTAGTACTGTTTGTAAGTAGATGAGACACTAAAGGAAGAGCACACAACCCCAATCGTTCCCAAAAAGGACTGTTTAAAATACGAGGGGCACCTGAGTGGCTAAGTGGGTTAAGGTTCCGACTTCGGCTCAGGTCACGATCTCACGTTGCGGTTCGTGGGTATGAGCCCCATGTTGGACTCTACACTGACAGCTCAGAGCCTGGAGTCTGCTTTGGATTCTCTCTCTCCCTCTCTTCTCTCTCTCTGTCTCGCTCTCACTCTCTCTGTCCCTCCTCCACTCACACTGTCTCTCTCTCTCAAAATAAACACCTACTTATAAAGAAATAAATAATAAATAAAATATGCTTCCTCCCTTCATCCTTCATTCCTAACAACTTAGAAGATTCCTTTTTAATATCCAAGTTAATGCTTCAGTTGATGCTATATATAAAAGAAAAAAAGGTTAATACATATTTCCTTCAATTAGAAGTACTGTTTAATGTAGTCTATTATGGATAATATGCCACATACACTTGTACATTCTTGAGAAGCAGAAAGAGATTTACTACTCTTTAGCTAAGGGTTGGTTCATTTATTCAGAGACAAGAAGTACCTATCCCCTCCTCTGATCAGTTCTCCTCTCATGCTTTGTTTCCAGCATTTCCTGGCTCATTCTAGATGGTGAATTGCAATAAAGAAGTATACCAAAGCAAGCAAGTATGTATGTATTTATTGAGCAGCACTGTATACCAGGTACTCACTAGATGCCTTACATTGAAAGACTCATTTAATCCTCAGCTACCTACGGTAAGAAATAACACGAGGAAATTCTATACGAGGGGAAAAAATCAGATAAGAGTAACTTAAACTGTCCAAAGTCACAGAGCTAATAAGCCAGAATTTACATCTACATCTAACTCTAAAGTTCTTATCTTTCCACCACAACAACTGCCAAAGAAAGGACTATCAGATGTATCATATGTAGTCTTCCCAATTTATTATTAATGACTAGCTTGTTGCTGGTGAGGACAGGGTTTCTCTCTCTCATGGAGAACTGAGTTTTGAAGTTGGGGTGGGGAAGATGGAGTCGTCCTACTTATTCAAATATTATTTTGAAAAATTATTTTCCACTTGAGGTATCATAAACATTAACCCTAAAAGAGTGATTCCTACGTTTTGGGGGGAGGGGGAAATCTTAAATATGTATTGTTTACAATAAAATGTGAGTAAAATTCTGACAAAAGACGAGTTTGGTACACACTGAAAGAGAAAAAGAGAATATGGATAAAAAGATAATCACAACACATGTAGAATCTGAGTGGCAAATAAACAGCCTAAGAATTGAATGGAGATCTTCCTAGACCTGAAAAAAATTCCTGGAAAAGGAACTTTAGGTGAACCTCCCAGAGTCCACCACAGGAAACAGGGAGGGAACCACTTGCTAGCAGCACTTGCACCGTCTAAGACAAGGCTATGTGGGAAAGGAGAGATGGGAAGTCTGGAAAGCAGGTCGACCGTACCCCCCACAGGATGGACTGCGGTGTACTGCTCCACAGCAAGAACCAAGGCTGTGGTGTGCCCAACCCTAACGAAGAAACGGCTAATTCCCCAAGACTAAAGTGCAGAGGCCACAGAGACCAGGCAGACACACGGAATGGAGAACTGTTACATAAAAGTCCTTAGAAGTTAGTTACAGGTCCTTTTATGGGATGTGGTAGTCCACATTATTTTCACCGAAATGATACCATTTCTACTCTATACGTGACCTAAGAAGGCGTGAGAAACAGAAATAGTAAACTTAGACCATCCGCAAGTATTTTGTTTTAAACAAGGAGTGGTATATTAAGGTATTTCCTCACAGAGTGTTTAGGTAGGAAGAGCCGTTAAATATATAAGGAAAAGCCCTTTCGGTCCACACAGGGACTTAATCATTTTAACAGTGAGTGGAAGTGTGAAAAAGGGCACTTGTTAAGGACAGTTGGGGAAAGGTGCCCTGCGTATTAAGGAAACAGGGAACAAGGAAAACTAAGTGAATAAAAATTGTCTTCAGACAGCCCAACACCTATTTCGGGCCCCAATGCGGGGGAGGGGTGTCTGATATAGGGGTCACGGGAGGTGGGGGAGGGGATGGCCTGCGACGGGGAACACAAGCGTCCGGCCCCAGCAGACATCCTGCGATGCCTGAAGAGCCGACGACCAAACGCGCGCATGAATGAATGGCGCGGGGATGAATGGCCGGCCCAGGCGCCGACGCAGGAAGGAGTTTGCGGCGCGGTGTGAGCGGGGCCGGGGGTGGCGTCCGTCGGTGGGACGCAGGCAGAACCGAGAGAAGGGCCGCCGTGCGAGACTCTTTGGCGCGGCGCGTCTGTGGGGCGGCCGTTTGCGGGAGGCAGGGTCGGCGGCCGCCGGCCGGCCGCGCCATGGCGGAGGGGGAAGGGGAGGTCACGCGTTACATAACCCGGCAGCTGCCGCGCTTGGGGACGCCGCGGGCCGCCCAGGCCGCGACAGGACGGCCTGCGGTGCCCGGGCTGGCGCGCCCTCCCCGGCCCCGCCTCAGGCTGTCCGCGTTCGGGCGGGTCTGCGGCGCCTCCGGGCGACGCGTGTCCGGTCCCACCCCTCCCCCACCCCCGCCGCCGGCCCGGGGGTCGCTCACCTTCCGCGTTGCCCCGGACCACCATGCCCGGGCACCGCTGCCTGCTCGGCCTCGAGGGCTCCGGTGCCCCTACCGCCGCCGCACAGTACCCTTGCAGGGGGCCGGGGGGAAGGGTCGCGGGAAGGAGTCACACCGCCGCGCCACGGCCCACGCTAGCCCCACGCTCACGGCGGCCGGCCCTGCGCGCGCTCCGCGGCTGCTCCCGCCCCTCCCCGACTCCCGCGGGCGCGCGCGCCGCAACTCCGCCCCGCCCCTCCCCCTCCACTGCTTGCGCGCTCCCTGGCTCCGCCCCCTCCGCTCTCCTCCTGCGCTGGCCTGCGGGGCGCGCTAGGCTGGCAAGCGACCGTCCCCGCCCCGGCTCGCATTCATCCCTGAGCGGCGCACGCGCCTGGCCCGCGCCCTGTCCCGGGCGACCCGGAACCGCGGGCGCAGCGCCTCGGAGCTCCGCGGTTGCCTGCCTGGCCACGCCCCGCCCTCCCGCCACCGCCCGCAGGGGGCAGCGCC
The DNA here is from genome assembly GCF_023721935.1 of Panthera uncia. Lineage (NCBI taxonomy): Eukaryota > Metazoa > Chordata > Mammalia > Carnivora > Felidae > Panthera > Panthera uncia. The sequence continues at coordinate 59,040,069 of NW_026057578.1, read as the reverse complement.
TCTGCGGCACGTGACCGTCTTGCTAGCGGGGGCGGAGAGGCGTGCGGCGCGGGCCCGCCTTCCGCCGCGCGCAGCCTGCCCTACACCCCACAAGCTGCGGGTCTCCTACTCGGGTCGTCACGCCTGGGTCGCCTCGCCCGAGGAGGCGCTGCTCTCGCTTCAGCGAGTGCCCACCACCGCCCCGGTCCCGCGATGGACTTCCCACTCTGGGAGGAGACAAGTGCGGGGACTGACCATGCTTAAAATCCTGGCACTGTCTGAAGACGCGAGAAACACACGGTCCCCCTCCACAAGCAATTGATTTACAGTGACATCTAGCGGAGAAAGGGACACACACGAACTGACACTTTCCTATGTCAGGGAGCAACCGAGAATCATGGCCCACGTAGGGGGAATGAACACTGCGCCACGGGGTTTAAGTGATTCAGCGCCAGCTCCCACAGAGACGCAAACACTATTTCTTGTCCCATGAGTTCCCGCCCAGGATTGCACCTGGATATTTGTAAACCAACGGCGGTATCCCATCCCACGTGCAGCGCTGGGGTTATACGCGAAAGCAATTTTCTACTAATGTTAAAAAAAAAAAAATTCGTACATTTTGTATGCTTAAATACAATTTTAATTGAGGGCCTTCCGGCAAAAGACAATTGTTCCATAAGGACCATTTTCCCACCCCCTTTTGGCTGTGTCGCTTTGCCAAGAGATCCCACATTGCTATTATAATAGGCTTTATTGTTGGAATGAACAAACATGAAGCGAACCTCTGTGCAAAGGCTCAACACTTTTTTTCCTTATTCCCTCACCTCAGATAATTCGAAGAGTTTGCATGTACTTAGGAAACAGCACTCTTTTGAAGACTGATTTTGCAGAGCTGAGACTTGTTTACTGGTAGTTCAGAGGATATTCGAATGACTTGTTTCTTTTATTCAAGCCTTTTTGGGTTTTGCCATTTTATAGACTTGTAGATGCACTTCAACTTCGGTATTCTTGTCTCTGACCCAGCAAAAGCAGGGTGCATGTTTTTCTGAGACGTCATAATTTAATACATTGGCGTAATTTCAGAGGGCTCACAATTAGCTGCTCACTGCAACTAAGGGTATCCTCATCTGCTGAGATCCCACATAAAAACAATGGTAAGACCTTATTAATTTTTTTTAAATGTGTATCTCTAAATGGCAGCATTCTGTTAACAAGAAATGACAAAACTCGATTTTCAAATTGGAAAATAACCTGGAAACTCTACAGGAAATGTACCATTTATTTCAATTGCAATTTTCTCTATTAAAAGATTTTTTTTTTTTGTATTTTCTCAAGAAAGAAACACAAACATGGAGCAGCTAACTGACCTTGGCAACACCTCTATAGAATATAGTAAGATAGTATGACTGCATTTTAGTGCTATTAGAAAGCCTCTGATAAGGAAGAAAAAAAATACCATTCCTCTTTAGATAAAAAAGGACAAAAAGATGAAGAGTACATGAATAAAATGTATACAAACTCTAAAATCCTTCATACAACCTTTCCAGGGTTTTTTTTTTTTTTTTTTTGCCCATTCTAGAATATTCTGTTATGCTATCCCATAATATATTACACAATGTCTGAAGAGCCTTTTATTTCAATTTTGTCCAGTCACCTACATTCATTCTTCCATTTACTTCCATTGATTCTCATGGGGACTGTCTTTCCCAGTCTAAGGGGAGCTGGTTTGACCTTTGGGTAGTGCAACTGAGAGAGCCACTCTGGACTCCCACACTTGAGAGATGCTTTGGGACACTCTGCCTTATTCCTCTTTTCTGAGCTTCATTAAAATTTATTTTTGAGATTTCTATCATTACTGACATCTCAAGGGGCCTATAGAAGTGCAGGCCCTTGTAGGCACAGCCCTGGGAAAGGATGTAGCTCTGTTACCCTTTAACCTCTTTATTTGGCAGTCAACTTTCCTTGAAAACATCCACATCTAGTCTCTCAAATACTAAAAGCAGAAAATAAGAACATGAAACCATTAAAAAACAGAGATCTGTACTCAAGTCCCTTGGGTGATCTACTCACACTGCAACTCCTGTGATTTACTCATGGGAAAGACGAACATGCTGATCATTGTAAGGCATTCAACACATTATGCTGAAAGATGAAATAATAACAAGGAAGAATGGGCATAAACCCACAGAAACTTAGAAAGGAAGTTGGAGTCAGAATTGGATTACTGAGACTTAATTCTTCTAAACACATTATCTGTTTTTACAGAGTAAAAAAAGACCATGGACAGGTATATATATCTATAATTAAAAAACATAGTTCACAAAATTCAGGATGATTTAACAATTAGTTGTGATAAGCATTCTGAATGCCAGTTACACTTGGGTCACCAGGGAACAAATGCATTTCCTGCTCTCAAAAAGTTTCCAATATAGGAAGGGAGGAGACAAATCAATAAACAGGCACCTGCAGTACAGGTTCAGAGCTGCTACCCAAGAGTGTTCTATGGGAACATAAAAAGGATGTCAGCAAGGCTTCCTAGAGAGGGTGACATCTCATTAAAAACTGAGATACTGGTCAATTTGGCTAGGGAAATGCCACTCCCCACAGAGGAAGCAACATGTGCAAAGGCAGAAGGGAGGGAGAACCAGGAACATTCCAGAAACTGCATAGTGCAAAGCACAGAAGGACATTGGTGGGGAGTATGCTGAAAAAAGGTTGGAGAGGCAAGTAGGGGTCAGATCATGAAAGGCCCCTTAGAGTATACGAATGTGTTTTGACTGTATTCTGAGGGCAATGAATCATTGAAGGGTTTTAATGAATAAAGTGACTTTCTAGTCACTCTGGCTCTGCATGGTAAGTAGGGATGGAGGCCGTCAGGAAGGCTTGTGTTAGTCTAGGTGCCCAGAGGCAGGCACAGAGGAGGGAGTGGTTTGGATCTGACAATGGTAGAGGTTTTGCAAAGCAAGTATAATGCATGGAGAAAAGGGCAAAGAAATTGAAGATGTATTCAAGGGAGGGATTATACTGATTGATCATGGAACTGAGTCTCAGTAATTTTGTTTCACAGCATTCCTAGGCCAAAAGAAATACTTAATAGTTTATGAAGGAAGTAGGGCCAAACAACTTAATAAGCATTTGTGACATAACAACTTAATAGGCATTTGAAAAAATAATACACATAAAGTGAAAGCAAAAATAATATTTGAATTTCATTTTTAAATAACCATCATTACTTCCCAATGGGAACTATGTGCCCATTGGGCAATGTAAAACTTCTCAAACTATGCGATTAGGTTGGATACTGCCAACCTCATCTCCCATTCCACATTGGCAAAAACCTTTCACACATATTGCTTCATATTGCATTATAACAAGAGGTACATTCTGTCCCATTACCACTGATACTAAGTTAAATCCTTGGCTAGGTGGTGACAGCCAGATCGCTCCTTTGCAAAACCATGTTTTCCCCTGTGCACACGGTGGAGCAGTACTTTTTATCAAGTGAATATTCTTTTTAACAATCTTTTCACTTAGCGGTTTCACCATTCATGGATGATCTGGACTGAATCAATTGTTTTATTAGGTTGCAAAGAAGTGATTTTCTAATTTCATAATTTCTCCCACATTGAATAGCTGACATTTTGTCAACTGGGGATAAACTCTCATTTCTCCTTGAAAAGGAGGGCAAATGCTTAATTCCTTCCCTTTCATTACCAATGTTCATAGAAAAGTATTATCTAAGAGTTACCTCCAGTGTTGGTAAATGAGCCTTTTCTTTCTCTGTTTTTCCTTCTTTTTCTTGAAAAATTGAAAGGACTCATAAATATTTATTTATTTATTGTAATCTTGCAGTTGATTATATTCATTCTTTTTGATGTGTAAATTGTTCCAAATTTGGCCAGTCATAACCCCTTCAAGTTGGTGCCTATGTCCTGTAACCCACCCCAGTAGTTGTTTAAAGTAGTTTTTGTTTGTTTTTGTTTGTTCGTTTAATGTTTATTTTCGAGAGAGAGAGAGAGAGAGAGAGATAAAGAGATAGAGCACAAGCTGGGGAGGAGCAGAGAGAGAAGGAAACATAGAATCCAAAGCATGCTCCAGGCTCTGAACTGTCAGCACAGAGCCCAACGCGGGGCTCAAACTCACAACCTATGAGATCATGACCTGAGCCGAAGTCAGATGCTTAACTGACTGAGCCACCCAGGTGCCCCTTCTGTTTGTTTTTGTTGTTTTGTTTTGTTTGTTTTTAATGTTTATTTTTAAGAGAGAGAAAGAGAGAGACAGGGTGCGAGTGGGGGAGGGGGAGGGGGAGACGGAGACACAGAATCTGAAGTAGGCTCCAGGCTCTGATCTGGCAGCACAGGGCCTGATGTGGGGATCGAACCCACGAACCGCGAAATCATGACCTGAGCTAAAGTTGGACACTCAACCGACCGAGCCACCTAGGCGCCCCTGTTTTATTAATCTAATAAGGCTACCACTATTAGTCTTCTCTTTCAGTTTTCTTACCTATTCTTGTTTGCTAATTTTTCCATTTTAGAATCAACTTGTATAGTTCTCTGGGGAGAGGGAACTTTATATTTTTATTGGCACTTCATTAAACATATGTATAAACAGGGATAATTTTTGATGCTGAATTATCTTATCCAAGGACATGGGACATCTTTCCATTTCTTCATTGCCAAATTAGAGTCTTTCAGAAGCTTCCCAAAATTTGGTTATATAAGTTTATGCACATTTGTGTCTCTTTTTATGAATTTTATCTATGTGTTTTTGTTGCTGTAGTAAATAGTCTTCTTATTTATTGTCTTTTTAAACTGGCTATTGTTTAAATGAAGTCTATTGATTTTTTTATAGGTTAATTTTATATTCTACTGTATTAAAATGTCTGTTGTTTGAATTGGTATTTTTCATTGATTTTCTTTTATTTTTCAAATATTCTATCATATCATCTGCATACAGATAACATTTTAATTCTTATTTTACTATTTTTACTTCTTTAATCATTTTTCTCTTATTTGATTGCTTTAGTTAATACCTCCAATATATCATAGCTGAAATAGTGGGAAACTGTTCCTAATTTTATTTATTTAATTTATTTATTTTTAACATGAAATTTATTGTCACATTGGTTTCCATACAACACCCAGTGCTCATCCCAACTGGTGCGCTCCTCAATGCCCATCACCCACTTTCTCCTCCCTCCCACCCACCCATCAACCCTCAGTTTATTCTCAGTTTTTAATTTAATTTTTTTATTTTTAATTTTTTTTAATACTTATTTTTGAGAGAGAGAGACAGAGTGTGAGCCGGGGAGGGACAGAGAGAGAGGGAGACACAGAATCTGAAGCAGACGCCAGGCTCTGAGCTGCCAGCACAGAGTCCGACGCAGGGCTTGAACTCTCGAACTGTTAGATCATGACTTGAGTCGAAGTTGGACACTCAACCGATTGAGCTACCCAGGTGCCCCCTCAGTTTTTAATTTTAATGGGAGTGGGTCCAATGTTTCACATTAAGTGAGATGGTAGTTTTAAGGCTAAGATATATATCAAGTATGATCCTGATTATAAAAAGGAATCCACATTTGACCTGTAAAGATATTAGAGGTCATCACTCCCATCAGTGATCACGACAATAATCAGTGACTTTTTTTTTAGATGTATCAGAGAACTGAGGGGGCGCCTGGGTGGCTCAGTCGGTTGGGCGTCCGACTTCAGCTCAGGTCATGATCTCACGGTCCCTGAGTTTGAGCCCCGCATCAGGCTCTGTGCTGACAGCTCAGAGCCTGGAGCCTGTTTCAGATTCTGTGTCTCCCTCTCTCTCTCTGACCTTCCCCCATTCATGCTCTGTCTCTCTCTCTCTGTCTCAAAAATGAATAAACGTTAAAAAATTTTTTTAATAAAAAAATAATAAAAAAGGGAACTGAGGTCACATGACAAACCACCACCCCAAAATCTAGAGACAAGTATATCCAGATATATATATCCAGATATATATGCTATATATATCTATATATAGCATAGATCTGTTTACCCAGAGCAGAAGTTATTGGATGCCATAAGACAGTAGGAACACTTGCAAGGAAATTTGGATGAATTGCTAGAGTTTGCTTGGACTAGTGTAAGAGTGAGGAATTTGGGATCCGCAGCCATAGATTTTAATTCAGCTAGATCAAGAATCACTTTAAATATGAATGGTCTAAACACACCAGTTAAAAGACAGAAGTTTTCAGGTTGGATTTAAAACAAAACAAGACTAGATACTGTGTACAATAAAACCCACTTTAAATATAAAGACTCAGATAGCTTAAAAGTAATGGGATAGAGAAAGATATACCTTGCTGGCACTAACCAAAGAAAGTTGGAATAGCTATCTTAATTTCAACCCAAAAGACTTCCAAATGTGGAATATTATCAGGAATAAAGAAGGGCAATTACATAATGATAAAAGGGTTAATTCTCCGAGAAGGTATAATAATCCTTATTGTATATGTACCTAACAACAAAATGTCAAAATACATGAAACAAAAGCTGATGGAACTGAAAAGAGAAATAGACAAATCCACAATTATAGTTGAAGACTTCAGCACCTTTCTGTCAGTAATTCATAAATCAAGCAGGCAGGAGCCAGTAAGGATATAGATGACCTAAAAAGACTATCAAACAACTTGATCTAATAAACATTTATAGGATAATCCATCCAACCAGAGCAGAGTGTACATTCTTAACTGCACATGAAACATTCACCAAGATAGACTGCATTCTTGGCCATGAAATATACCTTAACAAATTCAGAAGAATAGAAATCATACAAAGTATGTTCTCAGACCATGACATTAAAATTGAAATCAGTAACAGAAAGATAGTTAGGAAAATCTTTAGAGATTAAACAATACTATTCTAAATATTTAGAGATTAAACAACACTATTCTAAATAACACAAGGATCAAAGAAGTCTCAAGAGACATGTAAAAATATTTTGAACTAAATGAAAATGAAAATACAACTTTCCAAAACGTGTGGGATATAGTGAAAGCAGTGCTTAGAGAGAAGTTCTTAGTATTATAGGTGATATAGATATAGATATAGATATAGATATAGATATAGATAGATATATCAATAATCAATAATTTTCTACCTTAGGAAACTTGAGAAATAAGAACAAACTAAATCAGCAGAAGAAAGGATATAATAAAATTAGAGCAGATATCAGTGAAAATGAAAACAGGGGAACAAGAAAATCAATGAAAACAAAATTTGGTTCTTTTGAAAAGATCCATAAAATTGACAAGCCTGTAGCCAGGGTAACCAAGAAAAAGGAGAGAAGACATAAATGACCAGTATCAGGAATGATATTGGTAATGATTTAATTCCCCATGGGCATCAAAAATAAAATAAGGTAATACAATGAACATTTTTGATAGCTTAGATCAAATGGACCAATTGTTTGAAAGACACAACCTACCAAACTCACTCAGAGTATATAGTCTTTTCAAGATCTAATCCTATATCTATTTAAAAAATTGAATTAAAAGTCTTCCCAACAAAGAAAACGCCAGGCCAAGATGATTTCACTGTTGAATTCTACCAAATGTTCAAAGAAAAAAAATCAATTCTACCTGGTATCTTTCAAAAAATGAAAAAAGAGACATTTTCCAACTTGTTCTATTATCAAAACCAGTTAAAGATGGAACAGCTAAGAAAAACTAGCCTCTCATTAACTCAGATGCAGAAATCCTTAACAAAATATTAGCAAATTGAATTCAGCAATATATAAAAAGGATGATACATTACAATCAAATGGGGTTTACCCTAAGAATGCAAAACTGGTTCAATACTCATAAATCACTCAATGTAATTAATCATTTTAAAGGAATACGAAAACCTGTATGGTTATAGCAATAGTTGCTGAAAAACCATTCAACAAAAAATTTCAAATTAGAAATAGAAAAGTTTTTTAGCCTAATGAAGTGTATACATAAAAAACCTACAGCTTATATAATACTTAGTGATGAGAGACTGAATGCTTTCCTCTAAGCATAGGAACAAAGCAAGTATATTCTTTTACATCTCAGTTACTCAACATCATACTGGAAGTCCTAGCCAATGCAATATGACAAGAAAAGGAAATAAAATTATGCAAATTGAAAGGAGGAAATGAAACCGTCTTTATTTGCAGCTGACGTAATTGTGTATGTAGAAAACCTGAAAGAGAATCTCTTGGGACAAATAAGGGAGTATATCAAGGTCACAGAATACAAGGTCAATATACAAAAGTCATTTGCTTTTATATATACCAGCAAAGCATAATTGGAATTTGAAATGAAAATAAGAAGAAATCAATAGTCATCAATGGGGGCACCTGGCTGACTCAGTTGGTGGAGCATGTGACTCTTGATCTTGGGGGCATGAGTTCTAGCCTCATGCTGAGTGTAGACATTACTTAAAAGACTAGTCATCAGTGGCATTTGTTTTAAAATGTTTATTTATTTATTTTGATAAAGAGAAAGAGAGAGTGAGAGAGAGCACACAACCTGGGGAGAGGCAGAGAGACAGGGAGAGAGAATTCCCAAGCAGTCTCAATGCTGTCAGCACAGAGACTGGTGTGGGTCTCAATCTCACAAACTGTGAGATCATGACCTGAGCTGAAATCAAGAGTTGGATGTTTGACTGAGCCACCCAGGTACTCCTAGTCATCAATGGCATTTTAAATGTAACAATAATAGCTAATTATTATCAATGTAGCATGTATGTTGAAATCACCCTGTCTCAATTCAAATGGACAATTTAATCTTTGCTGTTTTTAATTTAGCAAGAGAAGAAAGTTGGGAATTTCCCTGTCAAACAAATGAGTTATACATATATAATTCATATTTTACATTTATATTCTCTCCTTCAATTTTTAGTGGCATAAATAACGGTTTCCTAACTTCTTTGATTATTTTTAAACTTAATATTACTTTTATCCAAAGCTTATAACTTCTCCCTGCCCCTAAATTTCTGATTTCCAAGCCAATACTGTCAATTTTTGTAGCAATTTATGCCGACATTTACCTTCATGTTTCCAATGGCATGTTTATGTTGCTAGTACTCGCTCTTTCAATTTTAGATATTGTCTACTGACTTCTTACCATGAAATATGTGTATTTGGCTGTCTTAAGTGAAAATTTATGTGCAACACACACACACACACACACACATTTTCCACCCCATATATTCTCATTTTAGGTATGTCACAAAAGTTGGTTATGCCAGTGCTTAGTGTTTACATTATCATGACTATTTAAATTAACATTCGGAGGTGACTTATATAGTTTATATGACCATAATTTTTTTAATAATCAGATAAACTATCAGTTTTCATTTTTTCTTGGAGTCATGACACCATAATTTAGAGGTCATTTCTTGTTCCAATGAGGGCTGGTGGCTCTCTAGTTCTGCAGCACAATTGTTTTCCTGAGAGTTCTTTTTGACTTTTGAGAATTTTCTTCTTCTATATCCATCTTGATTCCATTTCTTCTTTCTTGAGTCTCTTGTTTTGATCTAGCATATCCTCTAACAGCTTCCTGAGAAACAGTGCAAGAGAGGTTACTTTTTCTCTATTCTACTCTCATATTTGATAGATAATGGCAATGTTTTAAAGTTGTAAATTATTTCCCTAAGAAATTTCAAGGTGCTGTTCAACCATGTTGTGGCTTCTACCACTGAAAATCTGATGCCATTCTGATTTCTAGACCTGTGATCTCACTTTTTTTTTTCTCTAGATCTTCCATTTATTTCTGGTGTCCTAGAAATTCACAGTTATATGCTGTAGTGTGGCACTTCTGTTCATTATGTTGCGTACTTCATGGACTCTTTCCATTTAGAAGCTCATGTTCATCTATTTTAATTTTTGTCTTATACTATTTCTTTGATAATTTCTTTCTTTCCTTTACCTCAAAGAACTTAAAAAAAAACCTAAGCTTAAAGTTAGTAGAAGGAAAGAAATAACAGAGATCAGAATAGAAATAAAAGGAATAGAGACCTGGGGCGCCTGGGTGGCGCAGTCGGTTAAGCGTCCGACTTCAGCCAGGTCACGATCTCGCGGTCTGTGAGTTCGAGCCCCGCGTCAGGCTCTGGGCTGATGGCTCAGAGCCTGGAGCCTGTTTCCGATTCTGTGTCTCCCTCTCTCTCTCCCCTCCCCCGTTCATGCTCTGTCTCTCTCTGTCCCAAAAATAAATAAACGTTGAAAAAAAAAAATTAAAAAAAAAAAAAAAAGGAATAGAGACCAGAAAAATGATACAAATGATACAAAAATGATACAAAAACCAAGAGTTGATTTTTTTACCATTTAATTTAATTTATTTTTTTAATTTACATCAAAGTTAGTTAGCATATATTGCAACAATGATTTCAGGAGTATATTTCTTAATGCCCCTTACCCATTTAGCCCATCCCCCGTCCTCCAACCCCTCCAGTAACCCTCTGTTTGTTCTCCATATTTAAGTCTCTTATGTTTTGTCCCCCTCCCTGTTTTTAATATTATTTTTGCTTCCCTTACCTTATGTTCATCTGTTTTTTGTCTTAAAGTCCTCATATGAGTGAAGTCATATGATTTTTGTCTCTCTCTGACTAATTTCACTTAGGATAATACCCTCTGGTTCCATCCAGGTAGTTGCAAATGGCAAGATTTCATTCTTTTTGATCGCTGAGTAATACTCCGTTGTATATATATATATACCACCTCTTCTTTATCCATTCATCCATCGATGGACATTTGGGCTCTTTCCATACTTTGGTTATCGTTGATAGCGCTGCTATAAACATTGGGGTGCATGTGCCCCTTCGAAACAGCATCCCTGTATCCCTTGGCTAAATACCTAGTAGTGCAATTGCTGGGTTGTGGTGCAGTTCTATTTTTAATTTTTTGAGGAACCTCTGTACTGTTTTCCAGAGTGGCTGCACCAGTTTGCATTCCCACTAGCAGTGTAAAAGAGATGCTCTCTCTCTGCATCCTCACCAATATGTGTTGTTGCCTGAGTTGTTAATGTTAGCCACTCTAAGAGGTATGAGGTGTTATCTCATTGTGGTTTTGATTTGTATTTCCTTGATGATGAGTGACATTGAGCATTTTTCATGTGTTGGTTGGCCATCTGGATGTCTTCTTTGGAGAAGTGTCTATTCGTGTCTTTTGCCCATTTCTTCACTGGATTGTTTTTTGGGTGTTGAATTTGATAAGTTCTTTATAGATTTTGGATACTAACCCTTTATCTGATATGTCGTTTGCAAATATCTTCTCCTGTTCTGTCAGTTGCCTTTTAGTTTTGATGATTGTTTCCTTCACCATGCGGAAGCTTTTTATTTTGATGAGTCTCAATAGTTCATTTTTGCTTTTGTATCTCTTGCCTCTGGAGACATGTGGAGTAAGAAGTTGCCACTGCCAAGGACAAAGAGGTTTTTGCCTGCTATCTCCTCTAGAATTTTGGATGGCTTCCTGTCTCACATTTAGGTCTTTCATCCATTTTGAGTTTATTTTTGTGTATGGTGTAAAAAAGTGGCCCAGGTTCATTTTTCTGCATGCCGCTGCCCAGTTTTCCAAGCACCATTTGCTGAAGAGACTGTCTTTATTCCATTGGATATTCTTTCCTGCTTTGTCAAAGATTAGTCCGCCATATGTTTGTGGGTCCATTTCTGGGTTTTCTATTCTGTTCCTCCATTGATCGGAATGTTTTGTGCCAAAGAGTTGGTTTTTTAAAAGATAAACAAAATTGATACACCTTTAGCTGGACTAAGGGAAAAAATGAAGGTTCAAAATAATAAAATCAGAAGTGAAAGAATAGGAAACATTACAACTGATACCAGAGAAATACAAAGGATTATAAGAGACTACTATTAACAGTTATATACCAACAAATCAGATAACCTAAAAGAAATGGGCAAATTCCTAGAAACATACAACCTATCAAGACTGGATCATGAAGAAATAGAAAATATGAACAAACCAATAATGAGTAAGGAGAATGAATCAGTAATCAAAAACATCCCAAGAAAAAGAAGCCTGCTGCATTTACTGATGAATTCTGTGAAACAAAAAAGAATTAATACCAATCCTTCTCAAACACTTCCAAAGAACTGAAGAGAAGGGAACACTTCCAAATTAATTTTAGGAGGCTAGCGTTACCTGATACCAAAGTCAGACAAGGGCCCATAAGAAAAGAAAATTACAGGCCAATACAGCTGATGAATATAGATCTAAGAAAGTAGATCTTAATTGTTCCACCACACACACACACAAATGCAAACTATGTGAGGTGATGGATGCATTAATTAAATTGATTGGGATAACTATTTTACAAGTATACATATATCAAATCATCACGTTGTTTACTTTAAATATATACAATTTCATTTGTCAATTATACCTCAATAAAGCTGGAAAATATTGTCTCCTCTGTTTTCTGTCCATTTGTTCTACCTTCTGGGAGTTTATTCAACTTTATCTTCTAAATCTCAACTAACTTTAAAACTTCATATATTATATTTTATATTTCTAAGAGCTCCTTTTTGTACCATTAAGTTTGCTTATTTGTGTAAAATATCATTTTGGGAGGCATGTGGGTGGCTCAGTCGGTTGAGCATCTGACTCTTGATTTCGGCTCGGGTCACGATCCCAGGGTCATGGGATCAAGCTCCATTTTAAGCTCTGCACTGAGCATGGAGCCTGCTTAAGATTTTCTCTCTCTCTGTCTCTCTCTTTCTCTCCCTCCCTCTACCCCACTCCCCTGCTTGTGCTCTCTCTCTTGCTCTCCAAAAAGCAATATTTTTTTAAATAACATTTTTGTTCTTATTGTAGAGATCTTCTTTTACCTCTCTATGGATATTAATGATATTAATTATTTCAAAATTTTTCTGCTCCTTATATCTCCTTATATCACTTTATATCTTCTCTTCACTGCTTGGTTTGGTTCTTATCTTTCACATTAGACACTGTATTAATCTGTTCAAGCTTTCATAAAAGATACCACTTTTAGACTGGGTGGCTTTCAACAGAAATTTATTTTCTCAATTTCTGGAGGCTGGAAGTCCAAGATCCAGGTGCCAAAAGGGTTGGTTTCTGGTAAGGCCTCTCTCCTTGGCTTGCAGACAGCCACCTTCTTGCTATGTCCTCACACAGCCTTTTTCCTGGGTATGTGTGTTCCTGGTTTCTCCTCCTCTACTTATAAGGATACTAATTCTCTACCTCTATGGCTTCATGTAACCTTAATTACGCCCCTAAAGGCCCTATCTCCAAATATAGTCACATTGTGGGTTGGGGCTTCAACTTATAAATTTGGGGGGAAGGGAGACAAAAATTTTAGTCCATAACAGACACGTCCATAACAGATAATGATGACTATCAGTTCATATGTAAGCAGAAAGCCTTAAAATAACTAAATGGCATAGAAGGACCTGTTGAATGATGGGTTTCCTTACCAGATAATCAGAGGGTCAGCTATCTGCTTCATTGGGGACCCTGACATATCAGTGACTATTGGTCTTTAGGAAGAATGGTTTATTTTGTGCACAAGAAGGTCCTTGGTCCTGTTAAGGGAGATTAAGCCTGGCTGAAAATCTCTGTACTATGGAGAAGGTAGGGTAGAAGTGTGGGTGGGCAGGAACTTGGGAGTCTCAACCTCTAAAGTGTACACTTTCACTTAGTCCCCTGTTTTTATCAAGATATCCCTTCTTCAGCTTGCTCTGCATTCTTGAAACCAGAGCTTCTCAGATCAGCCTTTCCAGGAGCAAACTTCTACTGTTATGCTGTGGTCAGGGAACAGGTGTCATCTGGGTACACAGTCTCGGAAGCTCACTAAAGGGTTTAACTGCTTTTTTATAGATTCATTAGAACTCCATTTTGGGTACTGGAGAGCTGCAGCAGTCAACAACCTGGCGAATTTCCTGTCCTGGTGGTGCTTATTTCCTAGTGGGTAAAAGTAATCAATAAACAAATAAAAAGCTATGTGAGTAAACCATCAGTTTACAGTCATTTTTGTGAGATTTGGAAAGGGACAGAGAAAATAATGTGTGCTCAACCCAAAGTTCAATAGAAAGTCTCTTTATTTGTTTACCATCAGGTAGTGGGAAGTACTGTGGTGGAAAGTAAAATGGGGAAGAAGGCCAGACTGGGGAAGGGTGGGTGTATTTAGAGAGGTGGTAAGGACAGCCTGCTTTGGTAAAGATTCTCTTTTGAGTAGAAGCCAGAAGGAAGTGAGGAAAGAAACCATGAAGGTGTTTTGGAGAAGGGGATTCCATATTCAAAGGACAGTGAGATCAGAGGCCCTGGGTTGGGAATATACTTCAGTATTTAAGGACAGTGAAGCTTAATCAGAGCCACAAAGAGGGGAATGGTTGGAGATGAAGTCAGGGGGTGGCAGGAAGCCAATCATGTTGGGCCCTGGACCTACATGCTGAGTGTGATGAGCCACTGAAAGGTTTTGACCAGAAACGTGAGGTATGAGCTGAGTTACTTTTAGAAGAATTCCTGTGGCTTCCATGTGAGGAAGATTAGAGGAAAATCAGAGATTTTAGGGGTGGGAGCAGGAATCAGGAATTCTGTTTTAGTCATGTTAGGTTTGAGATAACCATCAGATAACCAAATGGGGATGTTGAATAGGCAGTTAGATATTCAACTGTAGGGTTTGGGAAGATGTCCAGATTGAGGGCTCTACATTTGGGAGTTGTTAGTTAATGGATGGTGTTTAAATCCATGCAGCTGGATACAATCAGTTAGGGAATGAGTATATAGAGATAAAATGTTTGATGACTGAGATTAGGAGCACTCGTATGAAGATGTTGTCAAGATGATGAGGAACCATCAAAGGAAGCTGAAAAGGATGAACTTTCAGTGAGATAGATGGAGAAGGAAATGAAAGTAATCTTCTGAAAGACAAAAAAAAAAAAAAAAAAAAGGAAGGAGTATTCCAAGGATGAAAGAAGGATTCACTGAGTCACACATTGCTGATAACACAAGTAAGACAAGACCAAAAATGAACATTGGACTTGGCAATCTGGAGGTTACTTGTAAAGTGCTGTGGAGAGATGGGGACAAAGATGCAATAGAAAATGAGAGGAGAGAAAGAAGATGGATCCAGGCAAGAGGTGATGGTGGCCTGATCTAGGTCAGTTGTGGTGGAGGTGGTGAGAAATGGCCAGACTTTGAAGATGGTTTTAAGGTGGAGCCAATAGGTTTTGTGGATGGATTGCACGTGGGGTATATGGTGTGAAAGATGATGTAGGTTTTCAGACAGAAAAATAGGAGTGAAGGAGAGGATCAGACTTTTAACCAATCTTCCTGTTTCCTCAACCTCGTTCCTACCTTCAGAGGGACTTGGTGCTCCCAACACCTGAGATTTCTCTGATTGGTCCTCCTGCTTCTCCACTGGCAGCTTTTTGCTTTCAGCTTCTCCTGGTTCCCAGATGAGTTGCCATGCATCCTTCTGATTTCCAGCTTCTACACTTTTGTTGATGACTATCCTTTCCCATTCACCTCTTCCTTGTTGCATTTGAGTCCCTTTTATAAAAAACAACAACAACAACAACAACAACAAAAACCCACAAACGCTTTATAGTCATTTTTGTGAGATTTGGAAAAGGACAGAGAAAATAATGTGTGCTCAACTGAAAGTTCAATAGAAAGTCTCTTTGTTTACTTTTTTTTCCCAATATATGAAATTTATTGTCAAATTGGTTTCCATACAACACCCAGTGCTCATCCCAAAAGGTGCCCTCCTCAATACGCATCCCCCACCCTCCCCTCCCTCCCACCCCCCATCAACCCTCAGTTTGTTCTCAGTTTTTAACAGTCTCTTATGCTTTGGCTCTCTTCCACTCTAACCTCTTTTTTTTTTTCCTTCCCCTCCCCCATGGGTTTCTGTTAAGTTTCTCAGGATCCACATAAGAGTGAAACCATATGGTATCTGTCTTTCTCTGTATGGCTTATTTCACTTAGCATCACACTCTCCAGTTCCATCCACGTTGCTACAAAAGACTATATTTCATTCTTTCTCATTGCCACGTAGTATTCCATTGTGTATATAAACCACAATTTCTTTATCTATTCATCAGTTGATGGACATTTAGGCTCTTTCCATAATTTGGCTATTGTTGAGAGTGCTGCTATAAACATTGGGGTACAAGTGTCCCTATGCATCAGTACTCCTGTATCCCTTGGGTAAATTCCTAGCAGTGCTATTGCTGGGTCATAGGGTAGGTCTATTTTTAATTTTCTGAGGAACCTCCACACTGCTTTCCAGAGCGGCTGCACCAATTTGCATTCTCACCAACATTGCAAGAGGGTTCCCGTTTCTCCACATCCTCTCCAGCATCTATAGTCTCCTGATTTGTTCATTTTGGCCACTCTGACTGGCGTGAGGTGATATCTGAGTGTGGTTTTGATTTGTATTTCCCTGATAAGGAGTGACGTTGAACATCTTTTCATGTGCCTGTTGGCCATCCGGATGTCTTCTTTAGAGAAGTGTCTATTCATGTTTTCTGCCCATTTCTTCACTCAACACATCCCCAAAGGCAAGGGAATTAAAAGCAAAAATGAATTACTAGGACCTTATGAAGATAAAAAGCTTCTGCACAGCAAAGGAAACAACCAACAAAACTAAAAGGCAACCAACAGAATGGGAAAAGATATTTGCAAATGACATATCGGACAAAGGGCTAGTATCCAAAATCTATAAAGAGCTCACCAAACTCTTTGTTTACTTTTAAATTAACAAAGGATTATTCTCTAGTTTGGTCAGGTCAGTTGGTCCTTCATAATGTTTCAGAGCCTGTGCTTTCTGAGTGAGATAGATCAATAATCTAAGTGATAGATTTTCTTTTTGCCTCCCCACCTCTCTTTCTCTAATTCTTCTTCTCTTGCATGAAACAATGTATTTTATTCATGTGTTGCCTGGGAACACTACCACCGGGCACCAACCTGGAAAAAAGTATACCACAACCATTTAAAAATACAATAAGCTTTTGCTTAGACACTGTGAGCATGTGTGAGTCTGCATGGGTCTGTATCTTTGAATTTGAGGGTATGCTCGTATGAACACATTCTTAGGTTAGAGAGTCACAGAGAATCACACATACTTAACTGTGATAACACATAATTTAACACATAATTCCATCTCCATTTTTCTTGCGTCTCAGCTAGATAAAAATTCCCGGAGAATTTGGAATCTGAACAGAGAATCTTCAAATGGCAGGCAACCTCAAGAACTCTGACTGAATTTATAGGATGGAGTCAGGAAGCTTATTCTTGCAGACTCTTGCAGCCAATTGATTCCTGTAGCAAAGCAACCACAAGTGGAGAGAATGACATAGGCCGGTATCCTTGGAATGGATTTCTCTTTCCTGCTTAAGCTGACTCAGGTTGGTTTCAGTAACTTGCAGCCAAGGGACACCTACTAAGATTAAAGATCTGTGTTTTACCAACCTGGAAGGTTGATCGAACTTTCCATGGAGAGTTAGAGCAGTTCATCTCTATCTACTGACATCACAAAGAAGGAGGCCAGTGCTTAGGACAAACAGCTCTCAACTTAACTTTCCCAGGGGCTAGCAAATTCTCATGACCTTGGGCCATTCCCAGGGATTTAGCAGAACTTGATCTCAGGGACTGATCCCACCATATGGAGAAAGTTGAGTAAGAACACAGGCCTAACTCATCAGCACTTCCCTTCCCCCTTTCACTGGAATAGTAAGCAACCCCCAAGGAACACTCTAAATTGCCCTGAATCTTGGGCTTGGCCAGAGAGCATTAGAAATGCACTTTGAACTAGGATGAGAGACATGAGGATCACATTTCTGGACTAAAAGTAAGTATATGTCCCCAAATGTAATATCCTAAATGACACTGTATGTCTTATTCTTCGACTGTCTTGGACAAGGTCTGTCATAGGGTCTGTCTGTAACTAGAATCCAATACATTAGGAAAGCCCAAGGGGGAAATATTTGCAAAGTTAGACACCAAATCAGCGGGAGAACGGAAAATAAAACCCAGGGACTTTTACTACTCACTCTGTCACTAACGACTCCAGGGACCTCCAAGGACCCTAAAGGATGGAGTCTGTTTCTGGATTTTATCGGAAGGTTTTTGTGGGTGTTCCAAATACAAATACTGAAGGGAAAAAAAATTAATACACACATTCTGAGAATTATGATTTATATTGGTGGTATTCAAATGTAAATGGCACGTTAAGTGGAGACACAGCTCAATTGTAGAAATGGCACTGGTTTCGGGTTCTGACTCTGCCACTAATGAGCTGCTTCATTTGGGGCCAATAGTTTTAACTTCTCTGGACCTCAAAGTCCTGGTCTGCAAAATGAAAGGGTTGCAGTAAACACTGTTTTCCCTAGTTCTGAAATTCTAAGAAACCTTAATTCTGAAGGTTTAAAAACTGAATACAATAAATTGGAACAAGGGTTATTGTTTTTATCATGTAGTACTGACATATTCAAAATAATACAATGTGTTTAATACAATTTTAAAAAGCTAAATGGTCACAGAAATATATTCAATTAAAGATAGAAAGAACAATGGGAGAGGCTTTTTGCTTCTGGCCTTTTTTTTTTTTTTTAAAGATATGAGGAAGCCAGAATAAAAATAAGGGAATTATAAAAGACAAGCAGAATTAATCATTATATGAGTTTAATCAGGGAGAGATTAAAACAATCAAGAGGCTCAATACTGCAAGCAGCATTCATAATCATAGGCTTTTAAACCACATACACAAGGCATCAAATATTTTCGCATGGGGGAAAAAAGGGGTTCAGAGAACAAAAGAGATAAAAGAAGACTAGATTTTGAACAGACCATGTCATTACTGACAGAGGGAGAGTGGCGAACTGCCAAAATGAGGAGCCTTATATCTAGGAACCGCAGCTGATATTCAGGGGACTGAGTGAAAGGGTGGTGTTGGTAGAAAGGATTATTAGCAGGCAGAATGCGTTTCAGGTAAGCAAAGCACCAAGCCCAGATATTATTGTCTCAAAGGTGTTCAGCAAATAGGCAGAGATACTGATGAAACTTGAAAACAAATTATGGATCCCCCCACCCCCACCCAATAACCAATGTAAAGAAAGATTCCAGTGGCACCTGGCTGGCTCAGCCACTAGAGCACATGACTCTTGATCTCCAGGTCATGAGTTCAAGCCCCACATTGGGCAAGGAGCCCAGTTAAAAAAGAAAGAAAGAAAGAAAGAAAGATCCCAAAGTAGGGAAAAGCACAATTATCTTGAAGGAAACAAACAGCAAACAAACAAAATCTGAAAGACTAGATCAGAATACACAACAGCTCAGGGAAATGAAAAATCTATTGTGGGAAAATGGCCAACAAGAAAGCTGTGGGAAAGTAACTGGAATTATTAAAAGCACAACCTGGCCTTGGTTTTAGACACAAGCTAGTCACACTTAACCAAATGTTGGGTATTTCTGGAGGTTATTGCTGTAATTATAAAGGAAAGTTGATACCTGGGCTGTTGTGCACACATTAATTTTTAGTAAGGATTATTTGTAAATTCCTGCATGGGAAATTAATTTCAAATGCTGATTCAGAGGCTAGGAAGTTGCCCCAGTTAAGAACCAGGAAAAGGTAGGAAGGTGGCCTATCAATGGTCCTGGGACTAGGATACCACTGCTCAGGAAGCCCAGATATCAAGAGGGAACCTGAGAAGGACAGCAGGAAAGGGGAAAATGGTGAAGAAAGGGGCTTTTGAGGTGAACAGTGTCTGTACAATTTGTCTCCCTGTCCTTGGTGAAATTCTTAGCTTGGCATCCAAGACCCTGTGGTATCTGATCCTGCTTCCTTGTCAATGTCCCTCTGTTGCACACCCCCTTACGCCCACCACTCTGCAAACAAACTTAGTGCCTTTTCTTGACTTTGCTTCTGGGTCCTCATGGTTCCCTCTGCCCGAACCAGCTGTTTGGCCAGCTCCTGCATCTCAGTCCCATCTCAGCTCACCGCTCAACACTGCAGAGTGACCTTCCTTGAACAACATGTCTAAAGTTGCCACCACCACCTTTTTGGCTCACTTTCCTTCACCACCTCCTCTCTGTTGTCTGTTTCCTTTCTTATTGCATGCCCACGTGGTCTCCATCATGGCCCTTCCTCACTGGAACATGAGCCGTCTGAGAAGACTCTCTTGAACAAAAAGGGAAATGGGTTTATGATAATTAGGCACCCCCAAGTTAGGGGGTGGTTGCAGAGCGTTTTTTAGATTTCAAAAGACTTATTTATCTTCCTAGGGTAGAGGTTCAGGACCTAAGGATGTAGTTCAGGGAAAGGGTTTCAGTGTTACACAAGTTTGGCAGTTTGGTACCCATGCCTGTGATATACAGTCAACCTAGGAATCCCCGGTAGTTGGTCTTGGAAAATTCTGAATCATTTGTAATTTATACAAAGTGAGATATTTGCCTTCTTGTGATATTGTGTGTCCTAAAGAATGAACTTTTTGCTGTTGTTGTCACAGAATTGTGTTTTCTCCCTGAAGGCTTTATGTCTCCTTTGAACTAAGGTCTTTAATAAATACACAGAATCAATTTTAAAGCTTTGCTCCTTTTTTGAACATAGTAAAAGATCATCTATATATTATCTTAGAACAGAATCACAAGGAAATCTCAAATCTTCAAGGCCCCAATTAAGAATCTGAAAGAAATAAGGGGAGAGCATCAGTAAATCCCCAAGATAAAATAGTCCAAGGGTATGTTTGATTTTCCCATGATAAGGGAAAGAAATATTGACTGCCTGGATCTAATGGGGTGCTTAATAATATCAGTCCATCACAGTGAAGTGAGTGCCTTCAAGTAGTATTGAGGATCAAACAGAATTTGGGTAAAGGAACAGTGAGAAAAGAGGAATCACAATCTTATTTATAGTCCTGCAGTCTTCCATAAATCAATATCTATGCCCATGAGGTTTTTTACCAGGCAAATCTGGAGTATTATGAGGGCTGATGCAAGGAATAATGGACCCCTGCTTCATAAAATCTTCCACAGTAGGCTCCAATCCTTCCTTAGTTGCAGGCTTTAAAGCCTTGTATTGAACAAGGATGGGTAAGAATTTAGAAAAGTCAATTTCTATTTTGATGGGTTTGGTTTCCAGAATTCTTCAGGATGACTGTTGTCCCAGAGAGAATCAGAGACTTCAAATAATTGCTAAAACTGAGGTTGGGTTACATTTTCAAGAACAGGCAAAATGCCATCTAAGTTATGTTATTAAGGGATTATACATGAGAGTCTTCAGGTGTTTCTAGAAAAAGCCCATCCGAGGAACATTTAAGTTGGCAGTTCAATTTACAAAAAAGGTTTCTCCCAATAAAATTTATCGGTATGGTATTGCAGAGAAGAAAGGCATGTCCACTACTGAGGGGGCTAAGAGTTACAGCCACAGGTTGGGTAATGGGAGGCATTTGAGCACTGCTTGAAATTCTTGAATAGTGAATAACTCTGAGGAAGATGGGTAGAAATTTTGGTAGAACTGACAGTTGATAGAGTAGCACGTGTGTCTGTCAGAAAGGTTTGCTTTTGTCTTTCTGTTATTGATGATAATCCTCCTTATTGAATTAAAGGAATCATTGGAAATTGGGCACTGCAATATCCCTCAGAGTCCCTTCATTATTCCTGTTTGGAATAACAACGAGGCAGCATAGTTCTGTTCCATTTTAGTTAAGATGGGGTAGTTATTTTTCCAATGCCTAACCCCCTCCTTTTATTTCTTTTATAGTATTGGCAAATGTCTTTGTCAAAGGGAAAGTTTATATCGTCTCTTGAGGGAGAGGAGGATAGGTTTAATTGCTTTAATTGTAACATTGTGTGCTTTGCTTATTTATTTGTTTTCCTTTTGGGTATCTAAAGCATCTTCAAAATGTCCAGCCAAATGTTGAAGTTCATAGAACGGGGTATTTGCAAACCAACTTTTTATGTGTCATATCTGCAATTGCTGCCTTTCAATCACTAACAAAGAAAGGTGGAAAAGGCATTAGAAATCAGAACACCAGGAACTAAACCAGAATATTGTCTAAATGTGATTAGCTGGTTGACAAAGCCTCTTTGATTTGTTTTGTTTTTATAGAGAGATAGCTTGTATGCACGTGTGAGTTGGGGGAAGGGCAGAGAGATGAGATAGAGATGAGAGAGAGAGAGAGAGAGAGAGAGAGAGAGAGAGAATGAATCTTAAGTGGGGCTCTATCCCATGACTCTGGGATCATGACCTGAGTTGAATTCAAGAGTCCAACCCTCAACCGACTGAGACTCCCAGGGGCCCTGATGATATCTTTTTGTATTCATTCTTTTGCATTTTGCAAGATTGACTCAAGGTTTAGGGTTTGTTGTTTGTTTGTTTGTTTTTGTTTTGTTTGTTTTTGTAACAAAGTCTTGTGCTACAATTTCTGAGAGGTTCTCACCCCTTTCTTGTACTTTAAAGTGTCCTGAGTAAAATGTAGTCCATTATTTTGTATTAATTTTTACAGAGAAAAGTGTAGATTTACCTGCAGTTGTAAAAATAATTCAGAGAGATCCCGTGTACCCTTTACCCAGTTTCTCCCCATGGTAACACCTTGCAAACTGTAGTACAGTTTCACAAGGATATTGACTTTGATGCAATCTGCTGCCTTGTTCAGACATCATCAGTTTTACTTGTGCTGATTTGTGTGGATATGTGTGTGTAATTCTATACAATTCTATACCATGTGTAGGTTTATGCATTCACCACCACAACCAAGATACAGAACAGTGCCATCATTGCAATGATCCCTCCTGTTGCCCCTTGACAACCACATCCACCACCCTCCCATCACTTTCTCCTGAGCTCCTAACCCCTGGCAGTCAGTACTCTATTCCCCATTTCTATAATTTTGTCATTTCAAAATGTTACATAAATGTTGTATAAATAAAATCACACAACTTTTGAAGATTTTTTTTTCCTCAGTATAATTCTCTGGAGATTCATTCAGTTGTAGCTTGTATCACTGGATCATTCATTTTTACTGCTGATTAGTATTCCACTTTCACCCATTAACCCATTGAAAGACATCTAGGCTGTTTCCAGGTTTGATGTGAGCATTTATGTACAGGTTTTTGTATAAACATGTTTTCACTTTTCTGGAATAAATGCTCAAGAGTGCAATTGCTGTGTTGGGTCATATGGTAGTTGCATGTTTAGTTTTATAAGAAACTGCCACTGAACTGTTTTCCAGAGTGGCTGTTCCATTTGACATTCCCTCCAACAATGCATGAGTGACCCAGTTTCTCCACGTTCTTGCCCATATTTGTCATTATTTAGGTGCTTCTGTGTTGGGTGCTGTTTTAGCCATTCTGACAGGTGTGTAGCAGCATATCCTGATTTTCATTTGCAAATCTTTGATGGTTAACGTTGTTGAAGTTGTTTTCTTATTTGGTATGCATTTTATTTCAGTGAAATGTTTGTGTCTTTTGCCCATTTTTGATTAGTTTTTATTTTATTATATTGGAATTTTTTTTGGTCTGTTTTACTCTCAAGTTTTGAGACCTTTATATATTCTAGGTACTAGTCCATTGTCATATGTATAGTTTGCAAATATTTGCTCCTAGCCTGTAGCTTGTCTTTTTATCCTCTTAACAGAAGCCTTTGCAGATAAAATGTTTTTAATTTTGATAAGATCCAATTTGTCCTTTTAAAATTGTATTTTTGGTGTCAAACGTTAAGAACTCTTTATAAAGCCCTAAATCCCAAAGATTTTCTCCAATGTTTGGTTCTGAAAGATTTCTAGTTTTTCATTTTACATGTAAGTCTACAATACATTTTGTGTTAATTTTTGTATAAAGAGTGAAGTTTAGGTTGAGTTTTTTTGTTTGTTTTTGTGTGTGGATACTAATTCCTTCAGTACTTCTTGTTAAAAAGACTATCCTTCCTTTATTGAACTGCTTTTGCACTTTTGTAAAAAATCAGTTAAACATGTTTATATGGATCTATTTCTGGATTCTCAATTTTGTCCCTTTGATCTATATATCTCTCCCTCTGTTAGTACCATACTGTGTTTATTACCATAATTATATAGTAAATGTTAATATCGGATAGAGTGATCCCTCTCACTGTATTCTTCTTTGTCAAGATTGTTTTAGCTCTTCTATAGTCTGTGCCTTTTAATGCAAATTTTAGATAACTTGTCTATGTCTGAAAATCTTTGCTGGGATTTAAAAAAAATTTTTTTTTTAGTGTTTATTTATTTTTGAGAGACAGAGAGAGACAGCATGAGCGGGAGAGGGCAGAGAGAGAGAGGGGGAGACCCAGAATATGAAGCAGGCTCCAGGCTCTGAGCTGTCAGCCCAGAGCCCGACGCGGGGCTTGAACTCACAGACCTCGAGATCATGACCTGAGCCGAAGTCGGACGTTCAACTGACTGAGCCACCCAGGCGCCCCTTTGCTGGGATTTTTAAAAGAGTTACATTAAATCTATACAGATTTGGAGGGAACTTGACATTTTTACTATGTTGAGTCTTCTAGTCCATGAATATAGTATGTTCTTCCATATATTTAGGCTGTCCAAGAGGCTTGCTATGGTGGGATTCTTCCCTATGGTGCCACTTGGGACATTGGTTGTTGTCTCTGGGTGAGTCTTAGGCTTGGGAGGACAAAAAGGTTTTCCAGGTTGGGTACTTCTTGTAGTAGGGTTTTTTGCTTTTTTTTTTTTTTTTTTTTTTGTAGTGGTGTAGCTTCCAGGTTGGGTGCTTCTTGTAGTAGGGTTTTTCTTAGTGGTGTCCTGTCTTAGGTGGGGGAGGGCAGTCTCAGGACCAGCAGAAAAGGAAAGCACCTCTGGGCTAGGCACCTGTAGCATGATCCTCACTGCCTCATTGTTGTAGGATTTATTTGGTGTTGGCAGTAGGTCTGCTGTTCCATCAGTGAGAATGAGCCTACTTGGGTCACTTTCTGTTGCTAGGTTGGGGATCAGGAGACGGCAGGCCTGGGTTGCCTCCTTCTGTTGGGTGGTCAGTTGGGAGACATCCTGCTGCTATGTTGGTTTTCCAGGCCTAGGTCCCTAGCAAGTTCTCCTTCCTCTTTCTACCTCTCAGAGCTCTCCTTTGTTTGCCTCTTGCACTGTTTCCAGGGTTTATAATTGCACTTGACTGGAGGAGCGAGGAGAGATGAGTCCGTCGCATGTTGTCCATACTGGCAAACTCTATTCTAATTTAATCTTAAGAGAATTAGAAAGTTAAAATAGAGGATCCACAATATACATAGTATATTGGAAGAAAATGCAACTTTCAGTCAAAAGACCGGAAAGAGGGAATTATTTCCATTAAGAATTAATATAAAATAACTAGATATGTTCAGACTCCCATCATCCAACATTTTATCCATTTATGCTGCTCCTGAGAGCATGAAATAAAACCTTAGGTGTATCACATAAATAATAAAGAAGAAATGAAAGACTTTGTGTGATCATTCAAACATCAAGAATGCTGCGTAGATGAAGGTGTGGAATACTGGAGATGTGCAGATGGCAGACACTGCTGTTTGCTAAAGGGCTGCAAGTCCTCACCTTTATCCTCTTCTCTCAGATGAGAACTGCCCAGTGAAGGATAATGCAAGCCACATATCTAATTTAAATTTTTCTAGGAGCCACATTAATAAAGTGAGAAGGAGGAGCACCTGGGTGGCTCTGTTGATTAAGTGTCATGATATCAGGGTTCATGGGTTCGAGCCCCGCATCAGGCTCTGTTGTCAGCACAGCACAGGGATCCTCTGTCTCCCTGTCTCTCTGCCCCTCCCCCGCGCACACACTTTCTCTCCCTCTCTCAAAAATAAATAAACATTGAAAAAAAAAGTAAAAAGGAGCAGATGAAATTATTTTAAATGATATTTTAACCCAATATATCACAAATATTATCATTTCAACATATAATCAATAAAAAATTGTTATTGGTATAATTAACTTCTTTTTTATACTAAGGCTTCAAAATCTGGAGGGCGTATTTTGCTTAGCACATTTCAACCCAGACTAGTCCCAGCTCAAGTGCTCGGTGCCCTGGCTCTCCTTTTTGCCTGACACATCCTTCCCTGGAGACCGTGAGTACAGAATAGCCTGGAATGCTCGAATTCTGAGGTGTGGCAGGTGATAGGTTGAAAAGAAAGTGGAAACAACTGGCAGATACCTCAAAAAGTATTAGCACAGCAGAAAAGGAAACGTCTCATTCATTTTAGGTCCTCTGCTGATTTTCTGTATGATCTTCACCTAATTCTTTTTCACTCTCTATTTTGGCTTATTCATGATGACTTTCCCATCCCAAGTACAAGGCCTCATATTGCTTTGTGCTACTTCACTTCCAATAGGAAGATGACCCGAGCTTCAGGGAAGTCAGGGGATTAAGTGCCTATTTTCTGCTCAGAAATGCATCAGTTCAGCCACTTCTAGGAGCCTCCTCAGCAGTTTCTACTTCAGGGGCTGGGGAGAGCAGGAGAGAGAGGAGGAAGTCCTTTGCAGCATTCAAAGGGAATTCGATCACTTAATTGATGGAGCCAGCAGATGGCCAGTGCAGCTCAGAAATGATTGAATAAACAGAGCAGTCTGCGAGCAAAGGGCGAATCTAGGGGTGGGGTGGGTTCCCCCTGGCCTTGGTGGGTGTGGCTGGGCACTAGTGGGTTTGTCCCCATTCACTCAGAGACAGCCACTGCCTCTGAGCACAGCAAGGAAGGAGGGAAATCCGAGAAAGGCCAGTGTTTGAACAAGGACCATCTGGAATAAGCAGTAATCATCAGAGAAAGGGTAAAGTACTTTGCCCGGGATGAAAAAAAAAAAAAAAAAAAAAAAAAAAAAAGAGCCCAGCAACTGATCTAAGTGCTAAAAGGCCTCAATTTGTTGACATATATTGTTTTTATGAGGGACCAGCGTTTATTTTATGGCTGAGTTAATGGACTTCCAAAAGTAGAAATTGAATAGAGAGAGCAACATTTACTACTCATGTAACATTAGAAAAATCCCTAACAGCCTTCCTCCTCCTTTCTCCCCTTCCTTTTCCCCTTTCCCCACTTGCCTCCACTTCTCTCTCCCACCCTCCTTTCTCATACACCCATTTACTCAGCATCTGCTCTGTGCTAGACACTGTGCTATGTCCTGCAGGTACAGAGATAAAAGATAGAGTCCCACCTGGCCTCACAGTCTAGCTCACAAGCTGGTGTCATTAAAGTCTGCACACAGGTTATTACCAGGTAGTGCAGAAGGGGCAGTTGGGGCTCTGAGCAAGGGGCTTTGGTACTCCAAAGGAGGGCCCCTCCCCCATATGGTGCTCGGGAGACAAGTAAAGGAAAGCTGGATTTGGGGATGAGTGGGTTGGATGATGCCTGTTTGTGTTTTGAAAGCTGATAAGGAATTGGCTGATTGAAGTCAGAAAGTGGTGGTCTAGGAAGTGGGACGAAGGTGTACAAAGGCATGGAGGTATTCATGTGGTTTGGTTCAAGAACCTCAAGTGGTTTCACCATGGCTGGATCCCTGTATGGGGAGAAGTGAGTGGCTCAGATAAGAGAAGCAAAAGCCAGATCACTGAGCTTTGCATGTACCAAAGTGGTTGGATTTTCTTCAAATGCAGTGGCTCTCAATGTGGGGAGATTTTGTCCCTCAGGAGACACTTGGCATGTGTGTGGAGACAATTTTCATTGTTACAACTTGGAGAGGAGTGCTACTGATGTCTGGTGGGTAGAGGTGATAGATACCACTAAACACAGGACAGCTCCCCAGGGTTGGCCACTTAATTTGCAAGGTCCGATGGGAAGATGGCTTTTGACCTAACATACACCGGGTTTCCTTTGACTATGGGTATACCAGTGCCCAATTATTTGTGTCTTTTTAAAAACAATTGTTTATTTATTTTTGATAGAGAGTACAAGCAGGAGAGGGGCAGAGAGAGGGGGACAGAGGATCCAAAGCGGGCTCTGCACAGACAGCAGCTTCAGCACAGCGAGCCCAATGTGGGGCTTGAACCCATGAACTGCAACTGCAAGATAATGGCCCAAGCCGAAGTTGGACGCTCAACCAACTGAGCCACCCAGGTGCCCCTACGTCTTTGTTCGCTTTATGTAAACTTCCCCCTTTCAATGTTTGGAGCAAATGCAGCCTGTTTGAAGTCTTATTTCTTTGTGTTGAACCTAGAACAGTTCATCATGATAAGAAAAATACACTATTTTTCTGAATACTAAGAATCTGCAGGGTAGGAATTATCTACAAATTTACTCACTCATTCATTCAATGATGAAAGCCAGACTGCACCCTTTGCAGACTATCTGCACAGCTCCCCACCGCCCTTCGTGTTGGTTTTGGAGGTCAGGACAGTTCATGGGACTTCTCAAAGAAGTCCAGTGCCTTCACTGGAGTTCTTAGTGCCTCGCAAACCTGTGAAGTGAATAAATCAAAACCATTGAAAAACCTGTATTCATATCTTACTCATGTTCTTTGGCATGTGTCTTGGCCATTGCTGAACTCAGGTTTTGAAGCGATCATTTTCCTACCAAAACAAAACACTATAAAACAAAACAACCCATTCAAGATGATTTACAAATTGAAGGCACCTAATAATAATACCTCACATTTCTGCAGAGCTTTTTATCTGCAGAGCACTTCCTAGACAATAACTAATGGATTCCCCAACTCCCTTTAGGAATATAGACACACACATTCCCACATGCACCAGCAACTTAATTTACATGAAATGAAGAAAAAGACATTCCGAAGTGTCATTCTACTAAATCATAATTACAACCTCGAGCTCAAGATAAACATGTCGAACTCTCCCGGGAAGGCAGTGACGCTCCTCCACTGGGGAATTTCCACTTCAATTCCAGTGCTATGTGGGGAGGACAGGCCAGGAATGGTCACATAGTCAACCATCGCTAGAATCAAGGTCCCATTTTAAAAGCAAATGACCCAGGTAAATGACCTGTTAGGAGCAGTGTTGCAGCCTTGTTCCCCCGCGAGGGAGGCCTGTCTCCCTCTCTCTGCTTCAGCCTTCCTGGCCACCTCTTCACCAGCACCTCTGCCCCCCACAGTCTCCTCCTGCTTATCAGTGGCAAGAGTGTGACAAGATGTCATGGATGTGTGAGGGCCTTAGTCTGTGACACCTTGGGGGAATATGGGTTTTTTACAAAGAGGAGCCTGGAGGCAGTCTTCCGGGAGTTTTCAGTCACCAAGGGAGGTAGAACATTCTTCCAAGTGCTCCATGAATCCCACTACCCGGCTGTCATCTGCCTCTTTCTCCCCAAGGGACTGGTCCTGTGGCAAGGCACATGTGTCCGTCTGCACACTCAAGACCCTGGACACTTTTCATGGATCATGCCTCACTTACCTTGCTCACTCGCTTTGAGATGACGTCAACCTCCAAGTCCCACTTTAGAAATGTCCTGGGCTGAATGGCTGAATGTAGAACTGTTCTCTGGGTCAGCAAGCTCAATTAGAACCAGTCTGGTAAAAAGGATTGAACCGCTTTATTTTCTCTCTACCCCTCAGCCTTTTCCTCTTCATGACTGAAGCCACAGAACCTCCACCTGGAGGTCACCCACCCCAGGCTCTGGACTCTGAGCCAGCCCCATGTCAGGAGTCACATCTCAGTGTCCAGGCAACTCACGGTCAAGTCTCCTTGTTGCTCCCAGCTCTTCTGTCTCAGTACTAACAACTGATTTCTGCCACTGCTCTTGGGACAGGTCCCTGGTTTATACTCATGTGCTGTGTTGACCAGCAGTGGGGTTGGAACCACCTGACTTGGCTTCTGCATGTGACTCTTTCAAGGCCAGAGGAGAAATGGCCTCAGCATGCTCTGTGATGGAGAAGGGGGAAGTTTTAAGGTTAAATCTGGGATAGATGCCAAAAATCTACTTCACACTGGACTCATTGGTGTGGCAGAGGCAACAAAGGCCAAAACCAGCCAGCAGGGAGAGACCTCTCAGGGCTGCCGCTGGATACATTCACCAGAGGTGTGGTGCAGCAGCTGCAGGAACGGGCAGCAAAGTGGTTTTCAAGGGGCTGAGCAGTGACTACATCAGAAAAGCCAGGATAACCAGAGCTGGTTAGCTGAGGGGTAAGGCTCCCAGCAATGCAGAGTCTAGAAGTCCAAGGCCATCTCGGAAAGCATGTTAGATGGAATAAGAAGGAATGCAGACCAGCAACATGCAGAACATCCCATAAGGAAGCCTGAGTTGCATCAAGCCTGATTGCTATAGGGCAATTCTCCTGCCACTGACAAACACTGGGACTTGATTTCATTAAGGGAGAGAGGGGATCAAGATGGCCAAAGAGATATAACAACAACAGCAAAAACAAACCACAACTGCACTAAAGACAAGAGGCAGTGTATTGAAAGGTCCAGGAACTTTGAGGCAGCTCTTAAGGATGGGAAAAGTCTAGGGTCATCATGAAGAAGAAAATCACAGTCCTGAGGTTGTGCAGTACTAAAACATAGAGAGGGCTGATCCAGGATTTGATGAGATTGGAGGCCAAGAATATTGGGAGGTTTCCAGTGGGGGTCGTTAATCGCTTGGGATGCCATATAGGAGCAACCACCTGTCCACCCTCAGGTTAAGAAGCAAGCACTAAGGGTGTTAGTCACCCAGTAAGGACCACTGGGTTCTAATGGTTGTGATGGAGGTTGAGATGGGGCCCTGGCAACCCCCAGGAGGGGTAAGGTGCCCTCTATGCCCAGGAGATTAGATGCAGTAAATAGAACATTGGCAGAAAGGCTGAGAGCTCAAATGTGAAGTGGAGCACACAGCCTCTAAACAGTTGGAAAAAGCCATACAAGAGAGTTGTATCAACCCCAACAAATGCAAAAGTTTACATCCAAAGAAGCAGACTTAATAGAGCAAACAGAAGAAGCCAACAGGCACATATATAATTAGAATCCTCAGAGAGAAATAAAATGATATTGCCCACAAAAAGTAAGGCTTTAGAGATGTTGGAAATGAAGAATTTGACGACTGAAGTAAAATAAAACTCTCAGTAAGTGGGCAGAAGCATTGCCGCTGACAAGAGAATAAGTTGAAAGGGTGAGCCAAGGAATTCTCTCAGAATAGCAAAAACGGACAGGGAGACAGAAAGTATAAAGAGGGTCAAGAGAATCAGAAGATGAACCCAGAAGTTCCCAGCATTCATTGAACAGATCTTCAGGAGATAAGGACAGAAGGCATGGAGGACAGAGTACACTCACCAGGCATAGAAGACAGTGTCCCAGAGTGAGGACAGGTGTGGAGCCCAGAGTTCAAGTGCCCATGGCGGATGTGCGGAGTCAAAGACAAACAAAATGAAAGACTCCTACCAAGCTGTGTCGTGGTGACATTTCAGACATCAAGGATAGAGGGAAAACTCTAAATGCTTTCTGGGAATAGTGGGATGGGGAGAGGAGGAGCTCTGTTACTACAAAGACAACATGAGATGCAAAAAGAGACTGGAACAGTATCTTCAAACTTCCAAGGAAGATCCTTTAGAATTAGCGTTCCATAATAGGTGAAACTATGACACAAGTGTGAAGGCACAAAGCGAGATACTTTCAGACATGCAAAGATTAAAAAATTTTACATCTCAGATCTGATCTGAAAAAAGAATCAACTCAGGAAGTATGATACAAGAAGCAGCAAAACAACTGGCAAGCTCTCATGCTAAGTCTAAATAAATACTGACTACTTTTGAAATTGAGATGTAATTCACGTACCATAAAATTCCTCCTTTCAAAGTGTACAACTCAGTGGATTTCAGTATATTCACAATGTGCAACTTTAACCACTCTCTAATTCCACATTTTCACTACCCGACAAGGATCCTGTACCCCATCAACCGTCACTCCCCATTCTCCCCTCAAAAAATGAAACATGGAGTTATCCCATGACCAGCAATTTCTCTAGAAGGTATATACACAAGAACACTGAAAACATATACTCACAAACTTGTGCTATGAATATTAACAGCGTCATCATTCATAATAGCCAAAAAGTGAGAACAACCCAGTGCCTATTGACTGATGAATAAACAAAATATGGTATGTCTATACAATGGAATCTTGTTTAGTCTTAGAAAAGAATGAAGTGCTTATACATGTTACAATAGGGATGAACCTTGATAACGTTATGCTAAGTGAAAGAAGGCCAACAAAAAAGGCCACTTGTTGTATCATTTCATTTATATGAAATGTCCAGAATAGGCAAATCTATTGAGACAGTAAACAGATTGATGGTTGCCAGGGGCCTGGGGAAGGCGCTATGGGGAGTGACTGCTAGTGAGTATGGGGTGTCTTTTTGGGGTAGTGCAAATGCTCTGTATTTAGACTATGGTGATGGTTGCACAACCTTGTGGACATGCTAAAAACCAATAAATTCTACATTTTATTTTATTTATTTTTTAATTTTTTTTAACGTTTTTTATTTATTTTTGAGACAGAGAGAGACAGAGCATGAACGGGGGAGGAGCAGAGAGAGAGGGAGACACAGAATCGGAAGCAGGCTCCAGGCTCTGAGCCATCAGCCCAGAGCCCGACTCGGGGCTCGAACTCACGGACCGCGAGATCGTGACCTGAGCTGAAGTCGGCCGCTTAACCGACTGAGCCACCCAGGCGCCCCTAAATTCTACATTTTAAAAGGATGAATCAACAGCAATGCTTAACTATTTAATTGCATACATTTTTAAAAGATTGTATTCTCATATTACTTGTTTGATTGAAATAGAGTTTAAAAAACTGGGAAAAAGAAATGTAGTGAACCAAAAATGGCATGAGTCCATCACATATATATACATATATATACATGTATATATATGTATGTATGTATATATATGTATATAGTTTTTTAAGTTCTTTATTTACTTTGAGAGAGACAGAGAGAGCATGAGTGGGGGAGTTGTGGAGAGCGAGAGGGAGAATCCCAAGCAGGCTCCATGCTGCTCAGTGTGCAGTGAGCATGGAATATTTTTGTCTGTTGTGTTAGAACTATGTCACAATGTAACAGCCTCCATTTAGACATTGGTTTATAGTAAACAAAGCTTGACATGTACAAAACCAAAGAAACAAAATAAAAAAAACTCTCTTAGCAAGAATATTCCAGGCTCTCTCATAGGTTGTTTTATTTCTTTTTCACTCTAAAGTGACACTTAACATTGCCTGCCAAGAGCATTCTCAGATTGGTGTTCCTTTCTGTCAAATGCATTATCCAGCTTAGTAGTTCAGGTGGATTCAAATCTTTGCAGAGAAAAGATAAGTTTGTGACTAGGTGATTCTATTTAAAACAAAATACTGTAACACATAGGAAAGAATATTTTACTCAGAAGTTCTAAGAAGAAGCAGTAGGATGTTTGTGAGACAGAGTGATGTTGATTTCAAGGTTTATCAAGACATTAAAAATTAACTTCACTGATGCATTAAATATAAAATATAAAATATAAAATGCATTCAAATATAAAAGTGCTTATACTTATAAATCCTTGAGGTTCATTCTGTTACAGTATAGCAAGATGTTTCTCTATTCCAGAAACTGTTCTGCATGAGTTTTATGTGACTTATAGACACAGCAAAATTTTCAAACAGTAAAATAAGAGACAATGATTCCATAATTTTTGTACATGTAAAATTTTTTTAAACATTTTTTAACATTTTTATTTTTGTGAGACAGAGCACAAGCAGAAGAGGGGCAGAGAGAGAGGGAGATGCACAATCCGAAGCAGGCTCCGGGCTCTGAGCTGTCAGCACAGAGCCTGATGCGGGGCTTGAACACACAAACTGTGGGATCATGACCTAAGCCAAAGTCAGATGCTTAACTGACTGAGCCACCCAGGCACCCCTGTACGTGTAAATTTAAACTCAGACAAAATATAAGATCTCCTTAGACAACTCCTTAATATTAGACACACACTCCACTCCTTCCTAACACCTTGCCAAAATAATTCACTATTGAATAATTCACAATTTGAATGTGGAGTTTTATTTGTCATATGATAATTACAGCTATGTGGGAGCAACTCTTTTCTTTTCTTTTTTTTTTTAAGTTTATTTATTTATTTATTTATTTATATTGAGAGGGAGAGCACATGAACAGGGGAGGGGCAGAGAGAGAGGAGAGAGAGAATTCCAAGCAGGGCTTTTTCCTATGGACTGTGAGATCATGACCTGAGCCAAAGTCAAGAGTTGGACGCTTAACCGACTAAGCCACCCAGGTGCCCTGCAACTTTTTCTTACACGGAGAGAGAGACGTAGAAAGGGGATTTAATATTTGCACTTCCTTACACAGACATTAGCAACTCCCAAAGTGAAACACTTTAGGCTTCAGGCATGCAGACATCTTAGAAGAAGCCTGGGAGATGAGACTCCTCTCTAGGAGTAAGAGATCTTGTGGGATTTTGTGAGGATGCTTTGGAATTTCCTTGGAAAAAGTGTTAATGCATTTTGAGAAGAAAAGCTGGAGGAAGTAAACCTTATTAAAGCCAATGGTCTTTATTAATTGCTTGGGTTAGATTTTTATCACGTACTTAAAGACACAGCCAAGAGCACATGGTTTCATCAGTAATAGTGTTCGTAATGTTGGTGCTTAATAGACCATTACAACTACTTGGATTAAAATAGTGACTATCAACACAGATTCTGGACTTCCTCCATAACCACACCTGAATGCTCTAACAAGAAGCCCCAAATAAATATCACATTAAGAAAAATGAACTTCAGCTATTTTAATATTGAATAACTAGACACAAATGAAAATAGTATTTGACCTTATAAATACAGCACTTTAATCAACGCTACAATGGGTACATTTTTACAGCATAAATTACTGTACACAATTGTCCTACTTAAAATCCTCTTCAATTCTGGAAACAGTTGTAAGACCAATTCCTGTAAGAGGAGACGATAAAGGCCCTGTAATCTGGTTTTGCAGCTGCTAAAATTGGATCAGTGGAAAAGTCTCGTGGGACATAAGCAGGTTCCCAGGTTGCTGACAGACAGCTCTCCCAAGACCGAGATACACAATTTGAAACGGTGTTTGATGTGACATGCTATATAGGAATATTGAGTTAGCGTTGCCAACTCCATGAATAAACATCTAAGATGATACAGGATAAAAGGGTGGAATTTAAAATTCCTGCTCTGACTGAGGCAAACTTACATGGGAGTGACTTTCAACTTGATTCCACAGAACCATAGAGTAAGCTGCTATTTATTATGCTGTAGTAGGAGTGTTCCATAACATCCTTCCTGAGAAAAGGCAGTATAGCATCCAAGTGCCTAGCTAGTGTATCGACACCTCCTCATGCTAATAAACCCCATGTTGCCATTCTAGATTTTTTTTTTTTACCTAAATACTCAGAATTCACACTGGATAAGGTGTTGTGCTTTTGTGGAAAGGGTGTTAGTATCGATTTGGGCCTAAATGAGGATGGATCTTGTAAGACCTTCAGCGATTGCTCTTTTGTACTGGAGAAAACCTAGGGATTTTCCAATGGGGATGAAAAGAAAAAAAAGCCCTTTTCAATGGGTATTTCATGATTATTTTGGTTACATCAAAGCACTGATTTAGGGATACAAGGAAGCCCTGTGTCTAAGTCATATAAATATTAGATAAAAGCTAAAAACTTCTATCCAACATTGAGGACCTTGACCGCGGTGGTATGAAACATTCAGATTAGTCAGATTTCCAGTTTTCGTTTCAATGTTTGGGGCTAGAATATACAGTCTCTAGTTGGGCATCACAAAAATTACTAAGGTCTTACGTTGATTTTTCCCTCTCCTGGTACACTGACTAAAATGTAGCCTACAATTAAGTGATTATGTTGAGGCAACCTAACCCACTAGAGAAAATATTTACCTTCTCTCAAGAGAGGTTTCCTTTTTCCTGAAGCTCATGACATACCCAAGTCCCTTATGACAGATCTCCTTTCTCAGGAATAAACCTCCCAAAGAAGCTTATCTTCCACCTCCTGGCCCCAGACAGACAGACAAACAATCAGAGGCACAAGGTGCACATGTAGGCAACTCAGCCTCCTGGCACTCAAAGAAACACCATGAGAGTATGGAAAATGAGACTGTGCTGTGTTCTCTGGCTCTATGAAGATATTGAAACATGGTGTTCAATAAGTAAGTTTTCTCCTGGAAGAGGCGCACACTGGAAGCTTGGACCCAATGTTCCTTCTTCCCCTTTCCATCTGGACACCCCTTGATTTCTTAAGGCTGGGACTGGATGAGAAAGGGGAGGGGCGATTGCACCACCAACCGGGGTACTTGGTAGCCCTGCTACTCTTGGCAAGGACTCTCCCTCCCCGCCGCCGTCATTGGTCTTAGAGCTCTGCCTACAGGCAGGATGGACTCAAAGCGGTAATGACAAAGGCTGAAGAGTCTTATCAAAGGGTCTGTGGTTATCCCACTGTCATCTTCCTGGTCCTCTGGAATCTAGTCAGGGTTGGGACAGAGTCCCATGCCCTGCATCACACACCTTTGTATCTTGGTGCCTGTAGATACAGTATATTTCTGTTGCTTCTGTGCTGACAATAATGCGTGACTCTTGCTGAGTGTGACAGCTGGGGATCTCAAAATGCTTGCCCAGATCTGTTGATCCTCACACTCTGTCTGAGGTCGTGGGTGTTCTGAGTTACATTTCACATAGAGGAAACTGAAGTATACAAGGGAGCTTTATTCAAAGATCAGGTGCAGCAGGTGAAGGAGGGGAGTGTTTTCCTGAGTTCTCATCCCAACATCACTGAGTTCTAATATTGAATCCTTGTTTTCTTAAAGCTTCCACTGTCTCTAGTAACTGTTCATCTAAAAAGTCAAGATACTAAACCTGACATATAGAACTTAGAAGGGAAAAAAAAACCCAAAGGAACAAAAAAATAACCCAGCTCACGGGGCAGGACACTTTTGGGTTGAGCTGGCAGCCCTAGGAACTTCAGAAGATTAATAATCAGGTTGCAAATTACTCAAAGGAAAGTGTTAATATTGATATTTCACCACACAAATAGGCCCCAGAGATAGCTGGTGAGGCCACAAACGTGTCTGTCACCAAAGATTAGTGTGTTATGTGCTTAGAATTTTTGACATCTCAACTACATGGCCATACTTTAGGCTTTGTGATCTCTCATTTTGTAGGATGGGGGTAACAGAGGAGACTTTAATAAGTCATGTATCTTTGACTACTGTGAGTAGAATGCTGTTCAGTCAAGTAGTGTGTATTCCTCAGTGTTAAGTATTTTCTCTTTGCTCATCTGGACATCTAGAAATCAAGAGATGATAAATGCTGGGGAAAAAGTGAGTTTTGTTTTATGGAAAACTGAAAAAGGGTTGAAGAACAATACAGGAACCAGAATATTGTAATTATTTTTCTAACCAAGCACCACTGTTTGAAAAGCCTAAACACTGGTACTATTTGACATTGTCTTTGGATATATTTTCCGATGAGCTTTTCCTATGTCAGAAATGAGTAGAAAACAAGTCCTTGATTCAGCTTTCCAGGCCTCATCATTACTTCCTGATGCTTCAAGATAAATGCCAATGATTGTTTTGACTTGCAGTTAGTACCTTGAGTTCATCCCTCGGATCAATGTGTTTAAAACTGGCTGTTAAGAGGTGGATTTTCAAAGCAACACAGAGGGGTTTAATCCCCTGATTCCCATTACTTGAAGAGCTGTGAAGCTGACTCCCCTTGGAGCCAGCCCCAAATTACCCTCTGCTGCCTCAGAATGCCAATTAAATAATAAAAACCAAAACTGTGGTCAGATGTAATTAGTTTGAGAACAGAGTTTTATAATTTCCCTCATGCCACACAAACAAATTGACCCCTCTGATGACATATACAGAATAATTCAGTTTGGACAAAGAGAACACAGATCTCAAATCTGAACATTTCTTGTGCTATTTGTTAGGAAGTTGTAATAATGGAAACTGTGCTTGAAAAATTGTTGGAAATGCAGTTTATGTTGTTAGGTTTTCTTTCTTTCATTAAAAAATGTCTTTCAAGACTCCAGTTGGTCCGTGTTTCATTGAAAATGTGTTACTTCTTAAAAATATGATTCTGATTAGTATAGACTTCAATAGCAGGCAAACTGTGTAAGAGAAAGACAGTTCTTGAAAGACTGTTGAGTGTTTCTTAGCCCAAACCACTTCTGAAAAGAGTATCAAGGTCCCTGGAGCAAGCAAAGCCAGTCCCCTGTCCTGGCCATTTCTGGGATGAGGTGGTCTCCATAGTGGCCCCGAGTTAGGGTCCTCTTGCAAGACAAGACAATTTGAATCTAAGGGTAGGGGCTGGGTAAGGTGAAAAAGTCATTCTGTTTTTGTTGCTGTTTCTGCTTCTTTGGGAAGGAATGGATTGAAAAAATTTGGGGAGAACAGTAAAAATAAGGTTAAGAAAAAACCCTCCCACACAGAGAGATATATAATGGCAAGCCACTGTTCTAATATTTCTGTCTTCATTAGTTCAAAATTCTCCTATTTTACTCAACCAAATATTGCAAACATTATTCCACCTTGTTGGTCCGAGTTGAAAAAACCTGGCACATATAAGTTAACTTGTGTCATTAAGGAATATTAGGTAAAACAGTATACCAGGACTACTGGGTAGACAGGCATCAATGCAGTCATCAATATGAACTCCTCAAGCTTCCTATTCAGCATTTTCTGGGACACTGGGGGTGTTCTTCTGCACATGCATGTGTGCATATATGTGCTGGGAAATGGGAAAGACAAGTTGTAAACTAGTTATAATGCAGGAGAACATGCTTCCATCTTGACTGTGAAAAATGTCAGGCCTATAGTAATGAAAATCCATGGAAGCTACATTTAAAAGATTCATGAAACAACAAGGTTGCTTCTGAAGAGATTATGAACGAGGGACCAGAATTCTTATTTGAACGTATTTTGATTCTGAAGTTTCCTTGTAAAAATATTCACAGAAATTGGTGGACATTTTTTTTTTTACATATAACTCGGTTTCTCTCATTTACAACATAAGTCATTTAATGTAACATTTGCAACCTTAGAAAGGCAGACATATTTAATCCAAGTCAGTTTATAAATTCCAATTTCACATGGATTAAAAACTGCAGATAAATTAAGTCACAATAATATCCTGTACATGCATTAAGGCTGGTGACTGCTAAAGTCTCTTGGGTATCTACAAACAGGAAATCACACACAGATTACTGGGTCTGAAGAGTGTCTACATCATTAAAAAAATCTTGCTTTTTTTTTTTGTTTTGTTTTGCTTTTTTTTTGGTGATACAGGTTTCAACAGTAACTCTGGAAAACTGTGAAAAATGTTATTTAAAAATATATATGTATATACTACTGCACAGTTTCAAAGATGTGATTCATAAATAATGTTGGCTGCACTGATTAAGTTTTAACAATTACTGCACTTCCAAGGTGATGCGAACACGCAGCGACTTATACTCAATGTTAGGCACTAGTAATATCCTTCAGGCATACTACAGTTTTATGTTAGCTGTATTGTACATATATATTTTTAAATGTATGCATTTATACAAACTGTGTATATCATGTATGGGATGTCAGAAATGTACACATCACTGTTATATAATACACACATCATTGTTTTACATACTAGGATAAGTTTTAGTGCAGAAAATCTCATTGCATTGCATTCCATGTGTTCGATCTAGTACACAATTTGTCAACTCTTCAGATTATTTTTCCAGTACATTCTTCTTTAGATAGGGGGTCCGAGTTTCTGTCTGCAATCTGCAAGTTTCCAGAAATATCTGTTTTAATCAAACCTCACTTTCCAGGCACACTCCTTCACATAAGTCTGATCTCTGTAGAGAGTAGTAACAAATCCCAAATTTTGATCAGGAATATATTTGGGTTACTTTCAAAGGTAACTCTAACATTGTGATAAAGGAAGGCATCCACTCAGGTCATGGAAGGATAAGGTCAGTCAAACTTATGTTGAACTTCTGAGGAAATTATATGTCTTCAAAGAGAAAAAAATGATAGTATGTTTAAATGGGAGCATCTGTGGAAAAATATACATAAGACTGTCAACAGTGGTTGTCTTTCAGGGATGGGACGTGCTACCTTCTACTTTCTACATTGCTGTATTGTTTGAATCTTTACAATGAGCATGTATTACTTTTATAATCCAAAAACACAAGAAAGGTATTTCTACTTTGAACAAAGCTAAATAAAAGGAATAAGTCATGAATGACTTTCACAAGTAACAGTCAGAAGATGGTTCCTTACCAAAATCATCTATGCCAAAGCCAACAAAAACTGCTGCCCTCACGTGGTCAGTTGATGAGATCAAAGACAGGGAGAGGAACTGCATGCTCTGACCATCTCCAAGATGACGACTTCCAAGTGTTTTTTTTGCGGGCCACGGGCCACATAAGTGCTGATAAAATGCTGTGGGCACAATCAGCCAGGGGCCTTCTGTGGGTCTACATGGGGTTTTGTGGGTAAGCATGTTATGGGCCGCCACAAGACCCATGGCTTTGAGGATGGGCAGGGCCAGAAAGCACCCAGGGGATGCACGATGGACCCTGAGGTTCATCCCTTTGAGAGTTTCAACATTTCATCAGGATTCATCAAGGGTAACTAGAACTAAGCTTTAGTCCTCCAAAAAAAAAAAAAATCCAAAATTTCCCAAGTTAGACTCAAATTTCCAACATAGGATGGGATCGCAAACTCTGCCAATAGCTAGTGAAAGGGATGTGAGGCGTCCCACAGTTGGACAAATGTAAAATAGAAATACTGGTAACATTTCAGGGCCAAAGCCAAATGCAAATTTCACAAACCCTTCACTGGCTTCATTTCACTTCAGACCCTTCACTTTAAATTCATTTCAAATCACCTAAGTTGTTCAATCATTTGTACAGTTTTGAATCAGTGCTTAGAATGACAGCAGTCTTATTTCCCATCTACAGATCAGGTGACAAAAATGTTAACATTACAACCAAAGCAGTAAGAGCATCAGGGAAAGCATATATCACAATCTACTATAACTGTTTTGTGCCAGCATCACCTTGGAAAATGGAGCGTTCCACATACTGCATCACCTGTCTCTTTCTCAGACCATCCTGGTGCAATTCTGTCAAGTGAGAGGCTTCAAGCACATTATTTTTGCTTTTAAGGACATGGCAAGGTATATCCTCTTTTGCAGAAGTTTTTCTTCTTACCAGTATTTTTTATATTCAAATTTATTTAACAAGAAGACTAAATCTAGGGCATGACAAGAGACTATAAAAGAAGTAAGTTTCATACAAAGACTGTAAACAAGATGTCAAAAAACTAAAATGTAAACTTAATTGAAAAGAAAAGAATCAAGGGCAAGACGTAAACATACCAGACGTACAGGATGCAAACATGATGTTCTAGTCGTTGCTACCCCAAACAGGGTTGTGATCATTGCAAAAATAACTCACCCCACACAATAAGCAGCTTGCAAATCAAAGCCTGAAACATATCCCCCAGATCAAAATGCTATTAGAGGCCTGCATTCTGCACAAAGAGTGAGAGGGTGAGACAGTCTCACGATAGCAAATATTTCTCAGCCTGATAAGCAGCAGATACAGACTCCTAGTGAAGAGACGTTCTACGTAATGTCCCATTTGGCCAAGAAAATTTGCAAGAAAGCTATCGTGGGAAGAAAAGACTTGAAACATATTGGCTGACAAATGCCATGTGGCTCTATGGCTGCTGTGTCACAGTGGCAGGAAGAAAACACACGTGGGCTGGGCAGGCTTACTGTTCCACGTGCAGAAGGTTTCAATTCCCAACTGAGCTCCAAGCTCAGTTGTCTGTTCTTGTGGGTCAGCTTTCAATGACACTGTTTTTACCAAATCCCAGTGCCATTTTCATATGATTTTGGGGGCAGGGCAGGGAAGGCCTGTGGGATTTGATCCATTTGCTTATAACGCATTTAGTTGATAATAAAGTTGGATGGAAGGGTGCGTGTTAGACAAAAGGCAAGGTATTTGGTAACATGCAATCTAGTAAACGTCCAGCACAAAAATAACTGACTTTTTTTCGTTATTCAATTATCCATAATACACACAATCAAAAATTAATTGGGGAATAGTATATTAATACTGAAAGTAATCAACAGTATAAGAACTAGGTTCATCTTAACTGGCAGTCAAGCTTTTGGTGTGCTGTATTGCACCTGGTTAACTAACCCATGAGATTTTGGTTGAATGTTCTAAGAAGTCATGGTTTAGCTTTGAAATAGAAAGTGTGTGTGTGTGTGATTTTGTGCGTGCGTGCATGTGTGTAAGTGTATATTCTCTAATCAGAAAACTCTGATCACTTTGTCTAGCTTGGGATTATGAAAACTAGACAAAAATGTATTTTAAAGAGCTGTATATCTTACACACATACACAGGCAACTTCTTTTACGCCCACACATACAAACACACATGCCCTGGGAAAAGACCATTGTTCGATGCTGAGAAAATATTCACCGCAGTTCGATAAATGCTGTGGCTGGGAATTTCAGTAGCACAGTGTCCAGAAACATTGAGCCGTCCATGGAGATGAGAGCACAATCCAGCTCGGGGGCAAGTTCCCTATGACAGGTGGGTGCTGTTCCGCAGCCAGTGCAGGCCCTGCTGGGAGTATTGGACCAGGTGCTCCATGCTGCTGTGCAGGGTGACAGGCCCCATGAGCAAATCCAGGTCGTTGAAGAATTCTAGAGGACAGAGAGAGTCATTTGAGTGACGCACGTGCTGAGCGTGCTACCCTGAGAGACCTGAGTGACTTAAGAAAAAATTCCATTCACAGTCTCTATATAAATCATGCACTCTCTATTCCATCAGGCAACTTTAGCATTCCACTGGACAAAATAAAACCCAAAGGTAGAGAACTCATCCTATATCCAATTAATTCTATTGGCCATTTCTCATTTATTTATTTATTTTAAAATTTTATTTAAATCCAAGTTAGTTAACATACAGCGTAATAATGACTTCAGGAGTAGAATTTTGGGATTCCTTACTTACATATAACACCCAGTGCTCATCCCAACAAGTGTCCTCCTTAATGCCCACCCCCACTCCCACCTCCCCTCCAGCAACCCTCAATTTGTTCTCTGTATTTAAGGGTTTCTTATGGTTCCCCTCCCTCTCTCTTTTTATCTTATTTCTCATTCAAACGAATAACATTTACTGGGCCAAATGGCAAAGAAAATTTACTTCCTTAGACTGCATTGTCCTTGTGCACGAATGCATCCTGCCCTAGATGTGGCTTATGGCTCTGTCACCCCTTAATACTGTACTCAACTGTAGCATGTGCTGAACCCCTGCAGTGAGTCCAAGGCAGAAGGGTCCAGGACCTTGGGGTCAAGTCAGAGATGGGTTCTGAAAAACCCCTACTGAGGTCACCTTCTAGTCCTGGGACATTCTCTAGGTCTGTGCCTTCGTTAACATTTATTATGTGCTGAGGCACTGTGCTAGGTGCAGGGGGTAGAGGTAGGGGGTACAGAAGACGAATAAGGTGCAGGCTCTGCTCTCTCAGAGATCACGGGATAGTGAATCAGAGAAACAATGGCTCATATGGCTGTTATACTGTCATAAATGGATCACTGAACAACAGTCTTTGAAAGTGAGAACCTGGGAGTTTTTCAAAGTTCCTCATGTACATGCTGAATGATGTCCTGCCGGAGAAGGCGAGGGAGAGATTAGAGAAGACTCTGAGGTGGTGGGGAGGGAAGCCAAGGCAGGAATCCAGGAGCAGAACTGGGGAGGAGGGGGCAGGTCCAGGAAAAACGCCGACTTTACACTGGACATGTAGCATTGAGCCCTCTGGTAGGAGACATCCAGTAGGCAGCTGGCAGTGCCATCTGGAGTGTGGCCTGCTCAGGGTCTCCCAAACTGGCCATGTCAATTTTTATACGTCCTGTCCCTTCTGTTGTGTCCACCGGGGATGCCCACCCCACTCCATCTCAGCTACACAACGACTATTTGCCTTTCCAAACCCTGTTCCCTGTCAATTCCTCTAGAAGGCCTCTCCTGGTGGCCTCAGTCCCCTGGCATTGACCTCCCTGGCATTCCCATTAGATTTTCAGGGTGTGTCACCTCTGGGATGCATGTTATGTACTATCCGGTTTTATTACCAATTTCATGTACTCAGGACCCATGTGCTTATCTATGCCATTAATTCCTCATCTCATTGTGAACATTCTGGTCTTGTCCTCAGAAGCTTATGCTTTTGTGGGAACAGAATTCGCACTTAATGGCTTGAAAGTGAACTCAGATTTGTGCTCTCCTGCTGTGGGAGGGAGAGTAGTAAATTGGTATAATCATTTGGGAGAAAAGTTAATATATATTAAGATATATAACAATACATATCTTAAAAGAATCTATAGCTGTTGACCTCCAAATTCTCCCTTGTATGAAAATAATCAGAATATAGACAATGATTTATATAAGGAGATTTGCCATAACATTATTCGTAGTAGAACAAAAGTTGGAAGTGACATAAATGTCCAACAAGAAGGGAATGGTTTTGAGAAATCATACTTTATGACTGTAAAACCACTATTATGACAGTCTTCTAGAACATTATAAAAGATGTTTTTGAACTAGTTAGTGGCATGGGAAAATGCCTGATATTGTTAAATGGAAACAGGATATAAAACTGTATATGAACTATAATCTTATTTTGGCAAGAATTGTGCATGTTTGGAGAAGACTAGAGGAAACTTCGGTAGAATGTTAACAGTAATTATCTCTTGGTGATAGATTACTGATAATTAAAAAATGTTTTTTCCTGTAGTTTTCCACACTTTACAAATTTAGCCACAGTAGACATGCATTTGTTTTATAATCTGTGAAAACAAACCTTACTTAAAGAGAAATAGAACTTAACTGCTGCCTATAAAAC
The DNA here is from genome assembly GCF_023721935.1 of Panthera uncia. NCBI lineage: Eukaryota > Metazoa > Chordata > Mammalia > Carnivora > Felidae > Panthera > Panthera uncia. Next base: position 58,995,264 of record NW_026057578.1, on the reverse strand, counting down.
ACTCTCTTTTCAGTGGCAAGCAGCTATCACTTATGCAGCCAGGAACATTCATCCTCATTAATTAATAGTTAAATGTTTCAGGTCCCTAGTTGTATTCTAGGCACTGTGCAGGTCTTGGGAACACTAAGCTGAATAGAACGTTACCCCTACCTTCACGGAGCTCACAGTCTCAAAGAAGAGCATATGTGTATATATCTCTATCTGTATTTACACCATTTCTATGTATCTGTATCATATCTATGTCCACCTCCATCTCTAATCTCCTATAGTCAAGATTAAGGTAGGTTAAGGCACGAGAGACCCTGAGTGAGGGTGGGAAGTCAGGAAAAGTTGTGCACAGCTTCTACCGTCTCCTCTGGTAAATGACGAAAACTTGCTCAATGATGTCCCGCGTCAGGCTGGCTCCCTGGGTTGTGGTTGGAACCACACACACACACTTCCTAGAGGCTCACACACCTCTGTTTTCCTTGGCCAGGTTGTCTGCCATCTCCCAGTAGTCATAGCTGTGGAGAATGCTGTTGGTGATGCTGACGTGGTTGGCTGCCATCTGGTGGATGCGCTGTGGGATGCTGACGATGGTCGAAGGGGACAGGGTGTTGGTATTGGAGAGGCTCCCCTGAGATCCCACGGAGCTGGTCGGAGAGGGGTTGGGAGACATGGGGGATGGGGTTCCAGTGCTCCTGGAAGGAGAGAGCGTAGAAAAAAACAAGAGTAGGGGGGCTGGTACCAGGTGGGGTAGAACAGCCCCCCAGGGTGCTGTAAGCAAAGTAGCACATGGCCCAGCATCATGCAGTGCCTCATTTATCACCTTTACTTTGGAGAAATGAACTTACTTTCCACTGGCTCCCCATGGAGATGGGGCTTGGGCAGCTTTAGATGAATTCTGCAGGAAAAGAAAAACGTTGACAGTGAGTACCATCTGTTTAAGTTTAAACAGCTGACGATAACGTGTTCTCAGGTGACCTTTGAGAGACGTAATGGCAGAGGCTGCAGATAAAATAAAGATTCACAGAAATTGGATCTGGGAAGTTACAATTACTAGGCTACTGGTTTCTTTTCTGGAAGCTGGTGGGGGGCAGCTGCATGGCCTGCAGGCATCCACCATGGGCTACAATGAAGAGCTCAACCCACAGGCTGGGTTTTCATGCACCAAATTCTGTGTACCAAATTAAATCATAATCCTAAGGGTCTGTTGAATCCTAAACCAGCCTAAGTTTTTTCAACTAGCTTAATTTTTCTGAAAAGGAAAAAAGGAGCAGGACCGCACCTTCCCCCTGCCACACCCACGGGGAACACCTTATATTTAAATGTAGGGCATATCTACAGAAACCACTGCCATACATTTAATGCCTGAAAATATATGAGACATCAGATTCTATTGTTTTGACTTATGAAGTTTAGAAGTATTTGTCTTAAAGGAAAGTGCTGTTGAAGTTTTCTAAAAGAACAAATTAAAATATATGTGCGTAACAGAGTATTCAAAAACTGACTTATCTGAGTATTTTGACTTAGGATGTTATGTTACATAAGCCAGTTGTTTGCATCAGGCATTGAAAAGAAGTTTTGACTTTGGCAAGGAAAGCTGCTAAATGTACAGACAGATTTCCTCTCTGAGAGTCTGATAATGCGTTCTTGGCCTAAGTCTATGGGACTATTAAAGAAAAAAATGGTCTTTAACGTTTATTTATTTTTGAGACAGAGAGAGACAGAGCAAGAATGGGGGAGGGGCAGAGAGAGAGGGAGACACAGAACCAGAAGCAGGCTCCAGGCTCTGAGCCATCAGCCCAGAGCCCGACGTGGGGCTCGAACTCACGGACTGTGAGATCGTGACCTGAGCCGAAGTCGGACGCCCAACCGACTGAGCCACCCAGGCGCCCCAGAAAAAAATGGTCTTTATGATACTGATGTGAATTTTGCCTTCCAGAGAGAAGAAAACAGCCTCAGCCTGGTACCCCAGAGACAAGGTGTTTCTTTGGTTAAAAAGGACTTTATGAAGTCGTAAGTGATTTTTAGTTTTTTAGCGGAGTTGTTACCAGAATGGTAAGAAATGGCCTTACAGGTGGAAATTCTACTATTGCCTTCATGCCTCTTCTACTCCCAGTAAGCCCTGTGACCAAAAGCATGAGTGGGAATCAAGTCCTTTATTCAGAGGCAGCTCTGTATTGATAAAACACTTTGCTTATGGACAAATTATCATTGCCACCTGAAGGTTTCATAATCTCTGAACTTAAAATATCTTTTTTTTTAATATATGAAATTTATTGTCAAATTGGTTTCCATACAACACCCAGTGCTCATCCCAAAAGGTGCCCTCCTCAATACCCATCACCCACCCTCCCCTCCCTCCCACCCCTCATCAGCCCTCAGTTTGTTCTCAGTTTTTAACAGTCTCTTATGCTTTGGCTCTCTCCCACTCTAACCTCTTTTTTTTTTTCCCTTCCCCTCCCCCATGGATTCCTGTTAAGTTTCTCCACATAAGATCCACATAAGAAAGAACACATATGGTATCTGTCTTTCTCTGTATGTCTTATTTCACTTAGTATAACACTCTCCAGTTCCATCCACGTTGCTACAAAGGGCCATATTTCATTCTTTCTCATTGTCACGTAGTACTCCATTGTGTATATAAACCATAATTTCTTTATCCATTCATCAGTTGATGGACATTTAGGCTCTTTCCATAATTTGGCTATTGTTGAGAGTGCTGCTATAAACATTGGGGTACAAGTGCCCCTATGCATCAGTACTCCTGTATCCCTTGGGTAAATTCCTAGAAGTGCTACTGCTGGGTCATAGGGTAGGTCTATATTTAATAAAATATCTTTTTTTAATGCTTATTTATTTTTGAAAGACACAGAGAGCATGAGCAGGGGAGGGACAGAGAGAGAGGGAGACAGAGAATCTGAAGCAGGCTGTCAGCAGAAAGCCTGATGCGGGGCTTGAGCCCACAAACCATGAGATCATGATCTGAGCCAAAGTCTGATGTTCAACCAACTGAGCCACCCAGGTGCCCTCATAGTCTCTGAACTTTATCCTGTAAAGGCATTTAAATGGCCTTTAATTAAGGGTAGCCACCAATAGCCCCTGGAGGGGAAACTCTGATATTTAAGTTGTGTTCTTTGTCCATTCTGTACATATTCATGGATGGCATACATAGGCTAAGAACTTCCTATATCCCTTAAAAGTTATGTTGTAATCTCTGTAGCTTACAGAGTTCAGATTCCTTTTTTATTCAAGCATTTTCTTTTCTTTTCTTTTTTTGACTGTAGTAATGTTCTTCAGTATTAGCTCTTAGATTCTGACTTTCTGGAAGTAAAGGAATAGACTTAGTGTCTGTTCTTGTCATTATGACACAGAACGGTCAATGTGTCAAAACAGTTATCTCCTTGCCTTAGCACCTGGTTACTTTACACATGTGACCAGGAAGGAGCTGGCATGCTGGTCATAGCCCACAGAACCTCCAACGTAGCCTGGTCATCTGAGAAGTGGAGGTTGGGGATTAAAGGATCTAAAATGATGGTGTGTATCTGACAAGGGGTTGGTGGAGGTGGAAATGCTATAATTTCTTGTTTCTATAGACAAATGGGCAGCAAAGGGGCTGAGAAATCTCAAATGAATAACTTCATGTCCACTTCACAAGTACATCAGAGAAGGTTTTCTTTTTTTATTCTCCCAGTGAAAATGATTTCATTTCCTGAAATAGGGAAAAGTTAGCATATTTTCCAATCCTACCCTTATATTTACCCACTACCTCTGAGTTCTAACAAGCCATTTCTTATCATTTAAAGCAATGCCTTGATTAAAAGTTAAATTAGCTACTGGAGAGAACTATGAGGAAGTTCTAAGTAGTTACCTCTAAGAGGAAGAAGCTCTAAAGGAACATGAGAAATTTGTTAGCTATAAAGAGGAATTTCCTAGGACACTAATATTCTTTCTCTTGAGGCCATAAAAATACTTGGACACAAGGCAGGGAGATAAATTAGATGGACTCTCAAGGCCATTCTTTGAGCCTTGAACACCATGAGTATGTCATAAAGGGGGTTAGTGTTGATATCAGAGGGTTCCTGTATTATCCCCAAAGCCATGAATTCTACCAGGCTCCTCGAAAATGTCCATGACAGAGAGACCAGTGGATACAAGCAATAATGTTGCCCATTAGCCAGATAGTACCTTGAAATAGTCGATAAGTGCTTTTGAGTACTTCACAGCATGGTCCCTTTTGAGTCGAAACATCCGCCAGTACAGGAGAGCCAGGCATCGATAACTGCAGCAGAAAGAGAGAAATGGGCCCTGAAAGCATGAGTATGTCCTTTGCAAACAAGACTTAAAAAAAAAAACAAAACTCTTGTTCTAAGGCACTCAGCATTTATATCATGATTATATATATGTAATATTTTTAAACTTACATTTACGTCTGAAAAGTATCTGACCTTCCTTTAGTTCAAAAGATAGAATTCAAAACTTCAAGGAGTTATTCCATAAACATATCTACCACTATATCACAGCTTTATTGCTTCTTTGTTGGGGCCAAGGGACAGGCCATTTTCTTCTTCCACCACTAGAGGACAGTCTCTCTCCATGGGAGGAGTGAGGGAGCATTAGCACAGAGCTTTCCCAGTCACTGGGAAACTCACTGGGGGAGTTTCAGGGCAGAGCCACCTTACTTTGATTTCTCTGGTGCCCTGACTTCTGCACCTTCGGCTTTGCTGAAAGAAAAGCTCTTCCACCTGTTTGTATTCCCTTCACTTTTAAACTACTTTACTGGACTGTATAAGTAGTTCAAATTAATATATATGAATACTTTATAAACAGCAAAAACTCAAGGCTGAGAGTATCATTATTTTATTATTTTACATTTATTATTTACATATTAGTATTCTATCTTCTATAATATTAGGTATTAATCATCATTAATGTGTTAATCCTAATAATGGAACTTTACGTTTGAAAACAACAAAGAAAGCATTTACTGAGACATACCCTCTTCTTTTCCCTGGTGCTTTTCCCTCAATTATTTGCTAACTCAGTTCTGGTGCTGACATGCTAGAATGCCAATGTACCAACTACAACTTGCTAGTGTCTTCTGAGCACAAAAAATTGCAGATGGTGTGACAATGTAAAACTACCTGAGACCCTCTCTTTCTGAATGTTGCTGTTATTTTTTTTGAGACTTGATTCTCTGACTTGCAGATCAGGTTCTAGAGCAGAATATGAACCACTGGAGAGCAAAAAATGTTGGATCCCTATATAGGAGGAACCAAGACAGGTGTCCTATGATTTGGGAGAATGAGGTGAGGTGTTCCAAGGAGATATAATGGGGAAAATTGTTATTATTATATTCACATAGTCATTACCATTGTAATCACTACAGATACAGAAAAAAAAATCTATTACATGCTGGTGAACAGTTTAAAAGAAATGCTTCTGTTATTACAGTGTAATAAGCTGTTTCTCTGATGTGTTGAGAACTTCAGGGCACCATCTTGTTTTAGTCATAATAATCCTACATGTAAACGAACAAATGGATTATTTTGATTGTGTCTAAAGTGTCAAACACAAGAGAAATTACATTTGGCACAACTCACATTCAAATTATTAAAACACAGACCTACCTGATTTTAAAGTTGTGCATGCACTCACATACATACAAATACACAGAAAAAATTATCCTTGTGTAATGGACCTGTTGACTCTCAATCACTGTGAATTCACATCATGCTTGGTAGGCCAGCAAGAAATTGTGTGGGCTCACCCCAGCCACCATCAGAACTGCATTTGTTTTTGCATGATAGAAGGTAGTAGAAAAATGTATACATTTCAGCAGTTGGTTTGCCAATGAAGGTATACATGGCTGTGGAGGCTATTTTAAGTTGATATCATGCACTTACCATAATGCAGCCAGTTGTTTGTCTTCTGGTGTGGCATTAGGGCCTGAATGGGTTTTTAGTCTCATAGCATACCTAGGGGAAAGAAAGAAATGAAAAACCAAAGGAAAAAAAAAAGCTTTCTTGTTAACAACAGAACATCTTCTATGATGGAGGTTCCCTTTGCCCCAAAACTTAGTTTTTCATAGCACTTGCTATTAATTCTTAAAAGCTAGCTAATGCTGCCCCATTTTCCCTAAGCATTACACTACTGTGATGACTAGAACAAAATGACTTTAATGATTGTCCAGCTACTTTCTCCCCCTTAACAATACAAGTTCAAATGCTACCGGTGGTTGAAAGTGAGGCCAGTTCAAATATTATCTATGAATATAGTGACACATCTATTTTTATAAAATTTTGACTTATGGCTGAGTGGCTGACAAGATTGAGTGAAGTTCAATCCTTCCAAACCAACCTTCAGAAAAATGTTCACTCCTTGTACTCAGATGAATGCTTGGATTCACCCCTTTTTCATTGTTATGGAACTCTTACTTTGATGGCTGTGTAAGTGTCCTAAAAAAGGTGGCTCTTTTGAACTTTACTTACTCCCATTTATTTCTCTAATCAAGGGGACAAATGGCCATTTCACTCTCCCAATAATATACCAAGTTACTTACAGACTCTTTGAGAGAGCGAACACATAGCTGAAATGGTCAGAGTCCTGGGTTCAAATCCTGGTTCAGCCTCTTATTAGTTGTGAGAGCTCAAATGAATGTCATTAAGCCTCGATTTCCTTATTGATAAAATATGATGAACACTGCTGATTACACAGTCTTGTTACAAGGATAGTATTTGTAGGTCATTGTAAATTGCTCAAGATATGATGCTGTTATTATACTAGGTCTACAACATGCAGATTTGCAGTGCCTCTGAATAGATCTCTGCAGTTTTCCTAGTGGTTGTTCTGGGTATTTACAATATACGTGAGTTATCACAATTCATGGGTATTAACATGTTCCACTTTGAGTGGAGCATGAAAACCTTATTTCCATTTATGTCCCTTTACTCACTTTTAAATAACATTGTCTTGAGTATCAGATGGTGGTACAGTTTTTTTTAACCACTGAGTATGATTTATAAAACTCACGAAGAGGATAGTTTATTGCATGTGATCACATTTCTGTTCTTCCACTGTTCTTCATTCCTTCCTGACACTCCAATATTCCTTCATTTGTCATCTCCTTTAGTTTGAGGAACTTCCTTTAGCCCATCTTTATAGGTCAGAAACAAATACTTTTAGTTTTTCATATCTGAGAATATTTTTATTTCCTAGTCATTCCTGTATAATGAAGTTTCCCTGCATCTAAAATTCATTTTGATGGGTTTTTTTCTTTTACTAATTGAAAAATGTCATGCCACTCCCTTTTGGCCTCCATGGTTTCAGATGAGAAGTCTGCTGTCATACAAACTGTTGCTCCCCTACATTTCTCTCTGATTGTCTTCAGGATTTTTTTCCTTTGTCTTTAGTTTTCAGAAACGTAGTTATGATGTGTCTTGGCATGCATTTATTTTGGTTTATCCTACTTGTGTTTTTCTTAGCTTCTTGTACCTGTAGGTTTATATCTTTTGCCAAATTTGGCAAATTTCAGCCATTGCTTCTTCAAATACTCTTTTAATCCCACTCTCTTCCTCTCCCGAGGCTCCAATGAGACACATGTTGGATCTTCTGTCATTGTGCTTGAGGCTTTATACATTTTTTTCAGTCTATTTCTTTTTGTTGCTTAGATTGGGTAAAGTCTATTTTCTGTTCTCAAGTTCACTGATTCTATCCTCTGTTGTCTTGCTGGGGAAGGTCTTCAAAAAAAATGTGACTGCCAGTTGACCTGTGAGCTGGACCTGGATGATCAGAGCTTCATCTCCTCCCTTGTCCTTGAAATGTGGGTTCTATTTGCCTTTTCTGTTCCCAGAGGCTGCTCCAAGGACACAACCTTGAGACAGCGTGTGGTGTTAAGAACACCTTCACAGTATACTTGAGTGAACTCATTAAGGCCTCCATATAAACTTTAAGAATTGGTGGGCAAGTATGGGAATCCATTAATTTTATGGCCACTCAAGACAAGTCTTATATGTAAGTTCTCTTTGCTTATTAAACCTGCCACCTACCAACCTGGAGTGGCCTGCCTCTTCCGCAGTGTCTTCTTGGCCCCCATGTACAGGGCCTGGTTTCAGATTATACCTGGGAATCTCCTGAGAGGGTTACGAACCAGCATATCTCCATGCTACTACTGAGCCCATCCAGTAAGATCTTTGTTTCTATTTTTCATTTCTATAATTTACATTTGGTTCTTTTTATTTTTTTAATGTTTATTTCTGAGACAGAGAGAGACAGAGGATGAGTGGGGGAGGGGCAGAGAGAGAGGGAGACACAGAATCCAAAGCAGGTTCCAGGCTCTGAGATGTCAGCACAGAGTTTGACGCGGGTCTTGAACTCACAAACCATGAGATCATGACCTGAGCTGAAGTTGGTTGCTCAACCACCTGAGCCACCCAGGCGCCCCTGGTTCTTTTTTTTAAAGAAAATTTATACTTCTTTGCTGAGATGTTCTATTTTTTTTTTGTTGTTGTTCTTTTAAGAGAATTTATCACCATTTGTTGATCGAAGTATTTTTATGATGGCTGCTTTAAAATCCCTGTCAGATAATTCCAACATCTGATTTACCTTGGTGATTGGTGTCAAATGATTGTGTTTTTTCATTCCAGTTGTGATTTTCTGGTTTCTTGGTATGATGAGTGAGTTTCTATTGAACCTTGGGCATTTGGTTATTATGTTAGGAGACCCAGGGTTCTATTTAAATCTTTTATTTTAAAAGGAAGTCACCCTGTTTAGGTTTAGCAGGCAGGTCCTGGCCTACTTCCGGGCTGTAGTTCCAATTACAATCTAATTTTCAGAGCTTTTGTGGCACCATTTTGATTCGTGGTGCAGGGGTCCACTTGCCAGTGTCCCCAGTCACTTGGTATCCCTTGGGGAGAAAGGAATTCTTCTGTCTATAGGGACAAAGAATGTAGCCTGAGCTCGACAGTTGTGGTGAGATCCTCCCTTGCCAGGGCTCCCAGCCCCCACTGGCTCTCAGTGGGGGAGAAGAGTCTCAAGCCTGGTGGGCAACATGCAGATATAAGTAATAAATTAATGTTATTTTCTAACTCAGATAAGAAAACTTTCTTTTGTCTTAGTTTTCTGACTAGTTCAAGGGATTCTACTCAGTCTGAATTATCTAGAAAATAGATTTTGTTCTCCATCATGCAATGATACTTATATCAGTGAACACACTAGAGTCCTAACTCTGGTGCAGGGCAGGTGTAGCACATCAGCACCTCCAGATGTATTTGACTGCCCCCAGGCTTTCATTGTTGTTTGGGATTGTTTTTTAAAATCTGAATGCCTTAAAGGGGGCCGTGCACACTGGTGTTCACCATAGGCCCTGTGACTGGTTTATTTATTTATTCCTCAAGTATTTATTGAACACATACTACGTTCAGGAACTGTTCCAAGGATTAGGGATACATCAGTAAACAAATCAGACTCCTCCCAAATTCCCTGGTTCAAAGCACTCACATTCTAGGACACCTTACTATTTTGTGCCTATCTACTTTCACCATGTTCTTCCCTGACTGCTTGTGGGTATCTGAGTCTGTGCCTTATTCTGAGGAAGGAATGTGACGATCTAGGATCTCATACAGTAATTTTACTATGGTGATTTCTTTTTTTCACTGACAAAAATAGCATACATATCATGTAAATAGTATGAAGGAATCACCAATACACTGACGTAGTAGAAATATTTTAATAAGAAAAATGACTGGACAGTATTGACTTTTAAGATGGGGGATGGTGCTCACATTCAGGTTTAAGACCAAACAACATCAGCACCCTCTGAGACAGCATATCACAGGGTGGCTTTCCCTTCCTAAAATCCCTCCCGCCCCGAATCTTCTTTCCTCTCATTAAATACTCCTGAATCATCTACTGATGGAGTTAAGATTTAGACTATACTAACCTGAATCAGGTTAAAAAAAAAAAAAAGCAGCATTGAGGTGAAATTAGTTCAAAATCTGCCACTTCTCAGCTGGGTGAAGTAGGCATGTCACATCTCACTTGGACTCAGCTTCCTTTCTGAAGTAATCAGGGGTTATAGGAGCTTTCCTGCTCACTCACAAGAGAGCAAGGGAGGCAGGGTGTGTAAAAGAGCCTTGCAAAATCTTATGTTGTTCTTTGTGAGGATGCACCTTGGTTCTTGGTAGCTGATAGTGCAGCTGGAATTCTTTTCTCTGTATTCATAGTACTGACATACATTCCTCACCCCTTCCACTCCCCCAGCAAGACGTGGTGCTTACCTGATGAGCTCTACTGTTTCCGAATACATTGTATAGGGAGATTTGGATTCCATTGGGCCTTGTTCCATTGCATTTCCACACTCAATAAATGACAAAGCTGCTTCAGCATAATTCAAAGCCTTTCCAAACTTTTCCACCTGATCAACAGAGTTAATACAGTGTCTTCCTTAAGTATAGTTTTTAAAATGGCATTGTCACATAGTCAATATGCTTTATTTGAGAAACCTGACTTCTGAGTTCCAAAATCCTGTGAATGGAGCCGAGAGAAGAAAGAAATAGGATGCTTCCTTCTCTAGTTACTTTTGCAAATTGCTACTGGTTTAGGGTAAGTGGGTGAACGGTTATATACAGAATTGTACCAGATCCATACAACAGCTGCCAATCAGAATTGCTCAGAACTGCATGGTTGTTCTAATTTCTGTTTCCTTCTTTCTAACCCCTAATTGCTTGGCAACCTCACTCCTTGTCCCTCTATGCTATGCCAAATAAAAAATTATTTGGGATGATTACCTCAAGTTGTCTAAATTTATTTAGTTTCTCTCCACATCGGTGAGGATAACCAGGAATCAGCTTCATATTATCAGGTTCTCATAAATCTGAACTTATACATCAAGTTCCTGGTTCCATATACATGCATTGTGTATATTCCATATACATGTATCACTTTCAGTGATAATTACATATTCTAAGTTTGGATTGCATACTCTTCCAAGCTTTCACATATTTATTCATCAATCAGAACAGAATTACACAAATTACTAATCTAAGTCTTGCCTCTGAAACCAATTCTCATTAGTAACGGATACCTTAGAAAACAGCAATGTAGAGCAACACTCCCTCTTTGGCAAATCAAGTTTTCAAATAGCTTATAATCCTAATAGGCTATAGAGAAATATTTCTTGGCAATGCTTTCAAATTAAGGAAGTCATTTCATTCAACAAGTGTTTTCTACAGCACTCGATTCTGTGCAGTGTGTACTTGATACACAAAAGCTTCTTTCAGGAACACAGAATACATCTGGAGAGAGAAAACATGCACCCACAAGATAGTTCAAAGTGCAAGGCAGTCTGTGATTAACTAACAAAATGCAAAGCAGAGAGTACAATGCAAAGAGATGATAGGAAGGGAGCAAGTCATGGGGCTGCAGAAAGGCTGGGGAGGCTCAGGGAAGAGACCTGAAAATGGCCATAGGAAGGAATAGTATGATTTGGCTGGATTTGTGGAGGAAGTGGAGGTGTGAGTATGTGTGAGTGAGTGAGTGAGTGAGTGTGTGTGTGTGTGTGTGTGTGTGGCTCTGCTGCTGAAAAGGCCCAGTGGCTGGCATGAGTGAGGTGTGCTCAGAGGCTGGGATGGCACCAGTGTGGCTTGGAGCAGAATGTTGAAAGGAAAGGTCAGGTGGGATAACACGACATGGAATGAACACTGCTGGTAAACACTGCATGATTCAGGCAGAGAATTTCATTCCGCTTTAAAATTCTGTGCTCTTCTCCAAGGGCGATCATGCATCAGCTTCTTCAGGTGATCAGAACTCTCCACTAGACCGTGGGGTTGTGAGGACAAGAACTGTACCTCCCACTTCTCTTGTCTACTTTCTGATAACTCTGCCTATTTTCCTTGCACATCAGTGTACCTAGACAGTGATCTTCTGACAAATAAATGTTTGGCAACATCAACGACACTGGGGAGGGGTACATTTATGATGTAAGCACCTTCAGCACTGGAATAATACCTTGAAGGTCATCTGAAATGTCTTATTCATCTCCAGCACCCTAATCTGTTGGGAATGCTGGAGGGGAACAGAACTGGAATTACTGGGTAGGAAGGAGTCTCTTTGGATGAGACCTAAGATGGACCAACCATGTGATCTCTTTCAGAAAAACCCAGAGGTTTTCTATTTCTTGTCTGGAAGATTCACTTTCCAAAACAGGAGATTATCCAAGTAAGAAAAGTTATTTTTTTGGAAGACATCAAATCATGGTGACTTTAGGGTCTTATGTGCAGTATAATGGTTTCTGTGTTGTACAGTTTCAGAGGAAGTATTAATTTTGGCAGATACACAGGCAGAACATGAGTCCTCTTGAAAAGGGATTTGATCCTGGGACCAAGCCAAGGGCTGGCCAGGCTAACAAGAGAGAAAAATGCAAACCCAGATTTTTTTTTTCTTAAAGGAAAAAAAATACTACCACCCACTGACTCCATTGCCTCTAGTTACTATTCAAACCTTAGAACTAAATTGAAATATTCATTTATCCGGGACTTTCTCCCAGTCAGACATTATTGGTTGAAGTCATAATTTATTGGGCTATGAGCACTTGATTATATAAACATTTCTCCATTTAACAGACCCAGCCATCCTTGTAATAGATTTTATAATTACCCCAGCTATATTGCCCCAGTGATGAAGCTGCAGTACAAACATAATTTGGAAGAACATATCTGGAAAGAAAAGGGTCTTACCATTGCATCTGCTTTATGCTTCATCCGTTTAGCTTCCTGCATAAAATAATCTGCACTGCGTGGCCTACAGGAAAGAATATTAAATGTCATTATTGTGTAAGTGCGAGATCTTTGGAAAACATTCTTCTCTTTTTGCTCAAACTTGAATCACAATTTTAAAAGTCTGTTTAATATGGAATCAAGCATTTTTGCATTCCCAAATTACTTCCTGTATGTAAAATATCACAATTATTTTTCTCTTAAATTAACTATTCAAAACACATTCAATATGTGCAGTCTACATTTACAGTGGTTTTAACATGGTTCCCCAATGTCTAATTTGTGAATCAGATTTCTTATTGCATGGTTAAGAAAACAAGTAAAAAATTTTATTTTACATGATATTTGTATAAAACAATCCCTTTTTAATTTAAAGATCATAAATACACCTCATAATACTTGCACAGATACGTTTGGGTGAGTATATTTATGTATTCTTATGAAGGTAAGTTGTCATTTATATGCATAAATGGCACCTACAGTTGTATGTATCTATATCTAATTATTTTAAGGCCTCACAGTGAAACACGAAAAGAGGTAATACTGTATGATTATATTCCAGTTGTAATGAAGTTAATTGTAAAATGATGTCTACCTTGTAACAATGCAAACGTGGCATGTATTCTCTAGAGTTCTGATTAGCTAGCTGGTAAACATTAACAGCAGACATGTGCATTATTAAAGCAATAACCCTGGCCAGCACTAACTCTGCTGGGAGATGAAGGTAATTAATACAGAGACTGATCTGAGTGTGTGTAATGACCCCAAGTTACATGAAGCTACTTATCAGACAGTACCTTTAAATGTTTGGTCTGATAGATTTTTAAAAATCTACATACTCTAGGTGCCATCAGCATAAACTTTTTTATATTATGGGTCTTTATATAATCAATAAATTTGACTTGCTCATGAATATCCAATATAAGCCAGGACTCCCTGAATGAGAGTAAGACATAAGTAGTGATATTAATCATGGACTGACTCATCTATTGTTATATGCTTATTCTGAACCCTCTTCTTTGAGATTCTAATGGGTCTTTTTCCTTACCGCATTATTAGGTGGTTAAAGCATCCTTTTATCCAAAGAGGTCAAAATGCTTAGAAAAACCATGCATACCATGACAATGACATTGCAATCCCAAAGTTTTACCTTCATTTTAATGGTTTTAATCAATCAAACCATTATCATAATGAATAATAATAATTGTTATTATTTTTTATAATAATTAGTCTCAAGTACAAATCACAGAGGCCAAAAAGGACTTTCGTTTGGTCTTTTATTCCCCTGTAAAATATTGTCATTCTTGTGATAATGTGCTGGGAATATTTAACATTTCCAACAAAGAAATGAGGAACAGAGCTGCAGAATTCCCTTAATGTGTACAATTAAGTTCCCTGTCTTTGGCTCATCAGCCCTCTATCATTCTTGCCACTCAGGCCTGAAACCTTCTATTCATCTTGGTGGGTTGTTGTGGCAGGTGGGGCCTGAAGTTTCCTTCATAGGAAGGCCATGCTTCTCCTACTGGCTCTACTTTCTCCAGTCCATCTCCTAGAAGTTCACACTTTTTCCATTTGAATGGGTTTTCACCTTTACATGGTGGTTTTCCCTTCTTTGTCCACACACTGACCTTTGAATGCACACTGAATACCGGTCTTGAATTCCAGTTCTGGTAACTTACATTATTTTGTTGTTGCTATCTTTGTTTTTTTAATGAACTTTATTTTTCAGAGCAATTTTAGGTTCACAGCAAAACTGAATGGAAAGTATAGAGAATTTAGAGAGTTGTCATATACCTCCTGCCCCTCTCCCATCAGCCTCCCTTACCTACCTTAACAGGTCTGACCAGAGTTGTGGGACATTTGTTACAATCAATGCACCTACACTGACCCGTCATTATCACCCAAAGTGCATAGTTTACATTAGGGTTCATTCTTGGTTTCGTATATCCTGTGGGTTTTAACAAATGTATAATGACATTTATCCACCATTATCATAGTATCATAGAGAATCGTTGCACTGCCCTAAAAATCCTCTGCATTATTGTTTGTCCTTTTGTGGAATGCCTCAGTGTAGAAGAGCAGACCCTACCTCTAGCTCAGACCCAGACCTGACACCTGAGCTTCAGATGAGTTCCCAGAGCCTATCCACTCAAGAGAGGAGTTCTGGGGTCTTTATCGATTTCTCTTCCCTCTTATCAGATGCTATGAGTGCATCCTAAACATCCTTCCTTTTCTCAGTGACCACATCCACTACCCAGGCCTAGGCTTCATCACCTCTCTTGGCCTCTTGTTTCACTCCCCTCTGATCTATCCTGAGCTTTAACCTTTGACCAGTGTTTGTAAAACATGGCTTTCGTTAAATCACCATACTACTTCCAGACCTAAAGTCAATCTCCAGATCCTCTGGGATCAAGTCTCAGTTCAGGCCCCCACTGATCTTGGTAACCCCACAACTGTAGCCATGGCGAGGGGTGGTCTCCTTGCTGTGTTGCTCACATGCCATCTCTGTCTTAGGGCTTCTCTACTCATCCTTTTCCTCTCACTTAGAATATTCTGCTCTCTGAGTGCACATTCACTGAGTGCCTTCTATGAGCCAAATGTTACCTCTTCCTCAAATTCTTGTACCATAAGACCTTCTTGGTAACTCTGGTCCATGCTCACCTGGGTCTTTCCTAGATACCACTTCTTACTTACACTACATGTCTAGGCATTTAATTACCTTTGGAGGGGTATGGCTACAGTTATTGCATGTGGGCAGCTCTGCAGCTGGTGCATTTTCAGCAGGGACTGTGCTGGGACATCTTTGATCTTCCCCACCCTATAGTCTTAGGCTTCTACATGGTAGAAGGTACATGAATCCTCTTTGAATAGAATTGAATTCATTTTGAGCTTAGAGGAGAGTGGTGGCTTCTGATGGGGTGCAGCATCGCAGCCAATGAGCCAGAGAACGTCTCCATGGCAACTTGAAATTCTCCACATCATTATCTGCTCCACACTCTAGTATATGAGTTTGGTCAATTTTTTCTTGCCCGGTTTTGTAGACCTTGTCACCAACAGATCATCATTTCAAATGCATTCTGCTTTCATGAAAGGATTCTCCTGGCAATAAGCTATGGCATCTTAGTTTTTACTAACCTTCAAAGTTGCCCTTAAGGATGGTGGTGCCTCCTGATTCCTAATATATGTTCCTTAATCAACACTGTTTTCATCTGAAGCATATGAATGTATTTTTAAATCTGATATGGAGGCTGGGTCACAAACTCTCACAATAGTGTACGCGGGTAAGTAACACATCTAATTTTCTGACTGTATCACGCAGCTGACACTAAGCTGAGATGCTGAAAAAAATGTACCATCCAGAGGCCATTTACAAACACATTAGTCACAATTCTCATCCTTGCATATAATGGAGGGCTCACTACACTGAGTCACTGAAGATTGCCTGATGATTGGCTCATTTTCTCCTTTCAGGTGATTTCTAGTGCCACGTTCCTAGATTAGAACATTATAAAGGCAGTGGGGCTAATGGGACACCACTGGAGACTGTCCAGCAGGGCGGTGGATGCATGCTATGATGAAGGCATCACTCTGACAGCAATGTCCCAGTCAGCAGGAAAGTAAAATTGTCGCCATTGTGGCAGTTACAGACTACAACTTGGCCAAGGTGCTACAATAAAATCTAATTATCTCAGTGTTCCAACAGATTTGTGATCTAATCTTTGGTGTTTTTTTGTTTTTGTTTTTGTTTTTTTTACATGAAAAGCCTAGAGTTTTCGTTTTTCATTTAGTAACAGCATTCTTCATATTGTTCTTTCAAAGTGATGGTATCTTACGATGACACATGAACCAACCTATAAAAGTTCAATTAAACATCATACGTGTAACTAATTATGTATCTTGGGCTCTTCAGAAATGGGGCTTGCAAGTGATCTTTTTAAAAGCCAAGCCTTGGCCATGTGTATCTTTGTTGTAAGAGCTCTTTGCAACAAAAACAATCTGAACACTTGATCCAAATAGAATGTTTTTTTTTTCTTTTCCTCACCCTCCCACTATCGCCCCTATAAACATGCAACCTCAGTTCTGAGGCAGCAACAGGATTTGAGCTACCCTGATATTTCTTCTGGCAGAGGAGTATTAAAGCAACCTTGCTTTTTGTTATGTTCTGTGGCTGAGATGGAGTTGAATGGTCTCCCATGGAGAGGCTGGCAGTCTTCTTTCTGTAATTCCTACCTCTGTGAAATGCACCCCCCCACCCCCCTCAGCAGAGCCTCCTGTTTTGTGAAAACTGGCAGGGATGGGAGCTCAATGTGTTTGAACAAACAGGTTCCTTGGCACAGCAGAAATCTGGATAATTTCCTTAGGGAAGATGAAGTCCAAATGAGACAAATAGGCAACTGCATACCAAATGAATTCATCATCCGATATCCTGTCAGCTTGTCATCTGATAAGCCCCATGGGCGTTACTGTGTCCCCAGCTTTGAAGTACTTTCTTCACAAAGAAGGACATGTAAGAAGTTAAGTACAGGCATCCCCCTGCTTTCTGAAAGTTCACTTTTACGAAAGACCTAGATTAGAAATGGTTTTCACTAACCTGAAGAGGATTTTCACTTTTCTGAAAAAAGCCTTAACTGTACTAATGTAGGTCTTTCTTTAAGTGAAGTAATGCCAAGCGAACTCTCAGAAAACTGGGGATACTCTTTGCTTTACACCATTCTGACTTACAAATGGTTTCATAGGAATGCTCTACTTTAGAGAGCAGGGGAGCCTGTAATTCTTTTTAATCTACTAAAGTGAACACTACTGATGAGGGCACTTGAGGGTCAGCGTCTCTGGTGTGCCAGTGTTGGCTTTATGAGTGCTTCTTGAAGGAAGCAGGTAGACTGAATTTAAGCAGCAAAGATTCAAATGCAGTTTTTGTTTCCATGAACTTGAAGCTGGCTGGGACCCCAGAGTCTCTAGAACCTGGCTTCTCAGAAGCACAGGTGATCATGCATCGTGTCTTGTACACACCATAGGCTCTTGCACACGACTGTGTTCTCTCTCGGTAACACACAGAAAACAGTGTGAGTTTTCCAAGATGCAGACTAAATGTGGCAGGTTTTTGTCATTCAATCAAAAGCAACTTTCTATTGAAATGGAAACTCATCAGCTTGATTGTTGTTCTTCTCTGGGTTGACATTTAAAATAAAATAATTTTACAAAACCCTTAAAATGATCAGAGAATGAAGATTTTAGTCAGGGAGATCTGAAAGATCTTATCGCCTCTACGTCCCCATCCCAAGCCTAGTCTTTTTCTTTCTCTTTCACTCTTGGTTTCAGTTAAGAAAAAAATAAAAACTTGGCTGAGAGGGATCTCATAAAGGAGAAAATTCCATACAGAAGAACAGGAAGGCGTACTACTGGCTTACCGGGAAAGGTGGGGAAGGGGAGCCCCTCAGGAAAGGAGCAATGGCCACAGCAAGCCCCCCATGGGAGTGCCTCGCCTCGTTGTACCATCACCTACTCAAGGATTTCAGTTGATGTCCTTTGACTAAATCATGCCACAAGAGATCTGACCTTTTACATACTAGACTCTTCCCATCCTCTATAAAATTAAATCCTTTTAGCTAGGAGATTGCTGAGCATAATTACATCACAAATGCCAAATCCTTTTCCCTTCCCTGCCAGTCACATTTCACACGCCATGGCCTTCAGCACGCGAGGCTGAGGGAGTCTCTTCTCAATGTTGGGAGAGTTAAGTAGCTGGGCTCCAGTTACTGGTGCCACGGGGACAGATGGAATGTTTGGTGGTTTTGCTGAATGTGATGATCGTGACTGACTCTTCCTTGTGAAATATGGGCAGGAGACAGTACATCCTTCTGGGAGCAGCAGGCAATTCTGGCACTAGGGATTCTCTGGCTTCCCAACACAGCAATATGGCTGGTGGGAAAGGAGACTTGATTTCCCAGCCAAGCGTTTCACCACTTAGCTTTGCTCAGGACTTCTGTACCGAGGCCTTCATGACACAGTTGTTCTCTCTCGATTTTCCAGGGCCAAGAACTCCCCTGTCACTAATTATGACACAAAGTAATTTACAGCTCGTGGCTTCACACTAATAAGATCAGTTTCTGGGCTTTGAGTTGAATCTAGTGCTGTCACTCATTGACATAAATTCTTACAGATTTTTTTTTTTAAACAAAAGTTTGGCAATCACACCGGTGTCACCTTAAAACCGGGGCTGTCAAGTAGTGGATGTCGAGTGTGGCTAAATGTCAGGGAGGAGGTGCCATCACATTGCCACCAGTCTGAGCCTGCAAATTACGCAGAACCAGCTGACCTGGATCACATTTAAAAAATAAGTGTTATTTTGTTCAGTTCCATCTGCATTCTGAAGACACAAACTGGTGCCTAGTTAATTGGTAAGTAACATAGGAAAAGGGGCTTAGGAACCCATGAATTTCAATTTACCTGCATGTAGACTCCTTATATTCATGGTGAAAAAACTGCAGGCATTACTCTCCTAGCGCTGTTATTCTAATTCAGCTGTGTTCATTCAACACTTGTTATTAAGCGCCCACTGAATTCAGCTGTTGTCTGCATTGCATGTTTATTCAACCATTAACGAGTATTTATAATACGAAAGGATGAGTTTACTTTTTTTTTTTCTAAAAGCTACATGATGCAGCTTTAAAAAGTAAATGACAGTATGGCATCTGTTCCTTTTTGGATCACTATAACTGGATTTCCATCAACTCTGAATTGCTCCTGGGCTATTTCTCCAGGTCTTTCTTTTTTTTCTACTGGTAGCCTCTCTGGTTGTTTCACTGCTTGTTGACACCTTCAGTGGGGAAAAGTCAAGGAAAGTGACAGGAGCCAGGTCCTCGTCTGTTAGCAACCCTGCTGGTGGGGAAGCTGGTGAAGAACAGAGAGGAGCAGGAGGCTGAAGTTTTGTGGTCCCAAGGCACCTTCCCAGGGAAGCCACCCATCTGCCTCCCTCTCCCCTGAATTAATACCTGAGGATTCATGAATTGCATATCTTAGCTTCTGCCAATGTACCTGGCACTTAGTGCTCAGCACATACCAACTGGACCTGGGAGACATTTTATACAAGTTTAGGTGACTTCCTAGCGCAGCGATTTCTTAAGGGACAGTGATCTGTATTGTTTCAAGGAAAAGACAATGCCTAGTTTTGTTTTTCAAGCTTCAAGGGTCTTCCGGAGACTTTCTTAGTTCAGTGGTTGAGTGGCTGTTTGAGTTGCATGTTTATTTTACTGTTACGGATCTCAAATCAACTGGGACACATGGCAACTGGAACGTGACATCTATCTCTCCGTATGACGGATACGTACAAGTGCCTTTTTATTCTATTATATCTATATCCATAAAAGAGAAACAGTTTTATTGTAGCTGTCAGCCAGAAAAATTATACATATTGCTAATGGGAGGAACGAATGATAACAGCTTCTTTGTTGACACAGATCGTGAAAAAATTATATTAGCAATAGTGCCGGCAGATTGAGAAACATTTCCTCTTGTAAACAGTCCAAGAAACTGCAGATCGAAGTACGGCCATTTAGTTGTTGCTATTTTTGACTTAGCTTTTTGGTCCATACATTGGATAATTCCTTATATTTAAATTTTCTATATGTATGTTTATTATGATTGTATTAATACACATAATACCATGGTATGTGTGTTTAAATACCATGCCCCTTAACATCAGCTGTTGGAAATGTTGGATGTTTTAAGCACCTTAGTGTCTAACGCACGTTGTGTTTGATCATGTTGTTAGATTATGACTTCTGAGTGCAAACTGCCACGTTGTCATCAGACACAATTTTAATCTCCCATTTTTACAAATGGTTAGAGTTTACGTGAACAAGACTACCAAACACTAATTATATATGCAGTTGACCAAGGGACTGTCCTCCCACTACATGCCCCTACCTCGGAGATTAATGGCCACCCTCTTCGATTAGGGCAGTGGAGAAGACAAGGAGAAGGGGAGGTGGTTAGGGCCAGGAGAGCGTGCCTGGGGCCAAATGCTGCTGCAGCAGGCATGGGAAGGAGAGAAAAACACCTGTCCTCCTGGGCTACTCTTAAACTTTCATAAATCCAATTATCTTGGAATGTGTTCAGTAAGTGGAACAAACAAAAAATGTGGATTTGGCTTTTAACTCCCCAATTCTGTGCCCTTAATTAGCTCACTGAAGTCCAAGAATAATTTGAGGACTCTAACGGCACATTCTCATTTCGCAGAGAAGTCTGTAGGGTTGAATAAGTAGAACTTGTCTGTACTCTGGGTGAAGCCAGGGCTGGAGGAGAGGATGGGTGGAAGATGAGGATGCAATAGTCATCACTTCTGCAAGGATGGTCCCCCTTGGGTGATCTCATCTAACTGGGTCTTGGGAGAACTTTCTTTCAGGAGAGAGGTATCATGACTGTTGTTTTTCCTAATAAAGAAGCTGGGACTTGAAGACATTTGGCACCCCTAACTTTTCCAGTTTTAGGTGGGGTGAGGGGTTTGTAGTTTGTCTCCTCAGCCAGACTGTAAGCAGTTAGAGGACAGGATGTCTCAGTGCTGCATGCTGTCCCCTCCCCCAGGATTTGATGGAGTGCCTCACACAGACCTGCACTGGGTGCTTGTTGAACAGTTAACGTTGAAAACAGGATTCAAGCCAAACTCTTGAAACCATATCTTCTGTCTTCCAGGCTTGTCCTTGACACATATTTTTCCCCCCAAGAGCCTAAATAGTTTTCAGTATCACTTTATCACTTCTCCTTTGTCATTTTCAGCATCTGAAGAACATTCCAGGATGTTACTTTTTATTCATCTTCTCTTGTTTCTCCTCCTTTTATGAATTGATGCTGGGAGTGGAAGTAATATTTGGGTTTCAGCACTAGGGCTGGGGGAAGGATGACAGGATATTTTTTTCCTGTGTGAACTGTTTATGTTATTATAAAGAATGTAGCATTTTAGAGGAAACAAGCCAGGAGTGAACCACTATTATTCTTTGCCCGTTCTAATTTACAAAAACAAAAATGCTTCTCTTTCTGGTAGCATACAACTGCCAACAACCCAAAATGAAGTTGCTTAGAGATGTAAGACCCATGACTGCCATTTGCCTTAGCTTCCTGACATCTTGGAGGCAACCCCAGGAGCTCTGGCTGTTCTAGCTGTTCAAAAATCTCCCCGGGACTCAGGGGTGCATTCAAAGGTAAGCTCCGGTTCTCTTTGAGAGGGCAACATTCCCCTGACCAAGTCATGAATATAACCCTTCTACCCGCAGAGTTTCTGTTTTAATTTTTCCCCTCACTACATCGACAGAGTCCACACTCACATATCATCGAAGATAAGTTTCTGCCTCTTGCAGTCCCTGTGGCCGTTGGAACCTGGAGACCATGGCTCTGTTTGTGGCCGTGACTTGTGGAGAACGTTTTCGGAATTGTTGTGAGCGGCTTTCTAAACAAAAAACAACACACCAGTCTTTTCAGAAACTGGCCACCTGGCTGAAAGAACAATCCACTGTTTTGTGTTCTCTGTTAGAACTGATGATCCCTTTGTTTAAATACAGAAAAAGAAATACATGCATTCCAGTTCTCATGCTGAGGGCTTTCATGTGTGTTGTCAAATGTCATTCTTTTTTTTTTTTTTAATTTTTAACATTTATTTATTTTTGAGGGGAGGGGAGGGGCAAAATTTATTTATTTTGAGGGGAGGACAGAGATACAGAATCTGAAGCAGGCTCCAGGCTCTGAACTGTCACTGCAGAGCCGGACGCAGGGCCTGAATTCAGGAACTGTAAGATCATGACCTGAGCCAAAGTCAGATGCTTAACTCACTGAGCCACCCAGGCATCCTTCAAATGTCATTCTTATAACAGTATCAAAAGGGAAGTTCTTGGGGAGCCTGGATGGTTCAGTTGGTTGAACTTCTGACTCTTGATTTCAGCTCAGGTCTTGATCTCAGGGTTGTGAGTTCAAGCCCCGTGTTGGGTTCTGTGCTAGGCATGAAGCTTACAAAAGGGAAGTTCTTAGTGGCCCACTCTCACAGATCCAGAAACTGTGGCTGGCTGAAGTTAAGTAACTTGCTCAAGCTCAAATAACTACTATGGGTGAGGTCTAGGGCTTAGGACTCAAGCCCCTTCTTTCCCCAGTTGGCCAGACCAGTGGTTCCCTAAGGTGACTCTGCATCAGAATCATCAGGGGGTTCCATCAACACACAGACAG
Source organism: Panthera uncia (assembly GCF_023721935.1). Lineage (NCBI taxonomy): Eukaryota > Metazoa > Chordata > Mammalia > Carnivora > Felidae > Panthera > Panthera uncia. Next base: position 58,972,300 of record NW_026057578.1, on the reverse strand, counting down.
CTGCTCCTCTGACCCTGAGTCTAATTTAGATGTGTGGAGTGGGGCCTGAGAACATCTCATTTCTAGCAAGTTCCAGGTGATGCTAATCCAGGAACCAAGGTTTCAGAACTGCTGAGCTATACCCTTGTAAAAGAGAAGTCATTCAGGTCACAAAATGGACTGATTCTCATTAGCTGTCTGTGAAGAGCACGAAAAGCCAAAGGGAATAACTAGAAATGATTTAAAATGTATTTTTAAAAGGAACACTATAGATTTGTGGAAAAATTAAAAAAAATCATATTCCCTAGGGATTCCAATATTTATAGAACACCTATTGTGTGCTAGACCCACGGATAATAAAGCAACTGTCTTTGGTTATGAAATTCAAATGGATTCTTCTGGAACAAACTACAGATACCCACAACATGAATGGATGAATGGAAGTAATGAAAATGTGTTGAGTGTGTACAAATGCTTCTTTAAATATGGACTGATTTTATGTGTAGAGCAAGCCTCTTTGTTGTAAGAGGACCTAGGACTCTGCATTTCCCTTGTGGCACTCGTGACAGTAATTATAGATGTGTATAATCTCCACAGCTAGATTGTGAACTTCACACAGGCACGGACTGAATCTGTTAGATCACCACTGGACCTCCGTTGCTTGACACAGTGCCTGGCACACAGTAAGTACTTGTTCAATAAACGTCTGTTTGGTAAAAGGGTGACTACGTAAAGTCTGTAATTATTTTACAATTCTCTAGACATGGTTGCTTTTATGTTAGGATCTAGAGATGCAGATAAGTTTGTGTTTTAATTTGAAATGGTTTATTTTTATTCCAGGTTTTTCTAATAGGGTCTTCTCAGATTCTTTGAGCCTAGAATTGAAGATAATTGCTCCCAAATAAGGGCGCGTAAGTGGGTTAATTTCCTGATGTTACAAGATTTTGGCTCTTGCCAGACCTACTACCAACTTTTTTACCTCTTTAATTCATGAGATAGAACATTAAATACTGCCTCCCCCATCTTTTTTTGAACAGCCCTATTCTCATGTCTCATCTCTCTCCCTGCCTCACAAAGCCCCACTGGTTTTCATAGCATGGTGACCTGAGAGAATTCGGGGAAGAGTTTGGAGTTAAATAATGCGCCCCAGAGGATGCATGATCCAGGGCTACCAGCTGTTAAGTGGAGTAGCAGGAAAGAGGAACTAACATTTGGTGTTAGTTGCATAGGTATCTGTATGTGTTCTTCACATACAGATATGTTCTTCAGATAGTACTGGCTCATTTAAATCTTTCTGCCACCATTTCACAAATGAAACTGGCTCAGAGAGATGATGCAACTGGCCCCGAATCACATTTTGACTAAGATACGAAGTTAGACAGACTTGGACCCAAGTCCCCACCGTTCCCCAGGGGAGTGCAGGCAGCTGGAATCACCCTTAAGAAGGTCACTGGAAAAGGGGTGGGGGTAGGGGTCCCATACTGCAGTCACTTTACCAGTTACCAAGGGTGGAGTGGGAGTCCCACAGTTTTGGCCTGGGGTTTCAGTCCCAGATTTCACTCTGTCCTGGGGTAAGGAATCTTTCCAAATAATAAGGTTGGTTGGTTTCAAACTCCCAATTTATATTGTCCTGGGGTAGTATTACTATGGGGCCGTTTCTTTTTAGAGTGGGAAATGAAATCCTGCAAAGAGGTTTCTTAAGCAAAGAGGCTTCAAATGCCTCCTCTGGTTTCTTCTTCTGTAGTTCTCTGTGGGAAGGGGTAAAGGGGTGTGCTCATTCACCAGGCCTTCCCAGAGCAGAATTTAGGAATTCTTGAGGGACCTCAAGCATGTGTTTAGACTGTGCTGGGCAAAAGACAGATGAGTATAGGGGTGTGCTCAATTTCATTTTTATTTTCATTGGGAGAGGAAGGGAATGAACATACTGTGAGGTCTCCGGCATGAGACTGCAGCTGGTTCTCAGCCTTATGCTTTTTGTTGGAGGAGGCGGAAGTGAACAAACCGTTGCCATTTGATCTGCTGGAAGAAGTTAAGTCCTCGCTGGAGTATTTGTGTTTAGATGTATCAGACAGGGGCGAGATAGGTGACCGGAGCATTTTTTCATTTTTATTTATTGGTATTGCCAAGCTGAAAAAGGAAATCACAGTAATGGAATGTCACACAGTCAGCACAGGGAAAGGTAAATGTTTTATATATGACCCAAACCTCTCATTTAAAACCTGCTGGTAGGAAGGTATTTATTGGGAATTATTATACCAGGAAACAATTTTATGGCATTAGGACCATAACGGACAATAAGTAAATTTTACTCATTGTTTCTTTACTTGTCTTATCAGGATGAATAATAATTCTGGTGCTAAATGACTAAGAATAATAAGATTTTCATTTTCTGAGTGTTTCATCCAAGGATCTCAAAATACACAACAAACAACTTACTGTTTTCCTGACAAGCCTAAGCAGCAAATAATGGGAAAGGCAATCAAATGATGTACAAGCGGTCTACTTCTAAAAGGACTTTTACTAACACCTGAGCTTGTACTAATTATTATATGGAGAATAACAGAATCACAGAATAATCTGCAAAGCATATGAGGCCAACTTTCAATTGTTAGGCTTCTGGGATAAGCAGGCATTGATTCAAATAAACACAGAATAGAAAACTGTTATTAAAAATTACATTCTCTGATTCCTAGCTCCTTATTTTATCTTCAGAACTAATTGTTTAAGCCAGAGGAAGACAAATACATATAATTTCACTTACATGTAGAATCTAAAAAAACAAAACAAATGAACAAACAAAAAACTGAAACAGACTCATAAATACAGAGAACAAACTGGTGGCTGTTGGACAGGAGGGAGGTGTGGGTAAAATAGGTGAAGGGGATTAGGAGGTACAGACTTTCAGTTATAAAATAAATGAGTTGCGGGGATAAAAAGTCAGTAACACTGTTAATAGCTTTGTATGGTGACAGATGGTGACCACACTTATCATGATGAGCATTTCATAATGTTGAATCACTATGTTATATAGCTAAAACTAACATAATACTGTATGTCAACTATAATTCAATTAAAACAAAAAATAAAAAAAAAAGAATGAAACTATTGTCTATGTCTGAATATAACTCCCCCCCCCAAATTAACCATCAGAAAAGGGAGTCACTTGTGTTTGAATCTTTGCAATGTATGTTATATTGATAGGGCTCTCTCCATTACTTTGCCCTGAAAAAACAACAACAACAACAACAACAACAACAAAAAAAAACTGAGGAAAGATACAATAACCTGAAATAAACTCAAACACTGTTAATTTGGGATGCTCACAGAAGTCACTTGACAAAGGCAGTTTAAAAAAAAAAGGTAAATCCATTTAACAAAGACTTAGTCACTATTCCTGCAGTCATTACTTCTTAATTGCATGTGTTGGCTATCACTGCAAACAAGCCATTAAAGTCACTTCAAAAAGCAATTTCCTTAGTTGGTGGTCACAGTGTAGAAATTACAAACACAGGCCTCTAGAACAGATAATAAAGCCAAGGTTCTTAATGTTAAAGTAACGAGGTTCTTAGTGTTATGCAAATAGATCTGTGTAGGGGTAGAATTTCTGGTGATAGCTTTCTGGCACAAAAAATACCATGCATCTAACAACGCAGAAGTGAGAAGATGTGTTCTGGAAAACTCCCTCGGGCAAGTCAAAAGTGGCTCAGTTGATGATGACAAAGACACTGATGCTGAAGATAGATGTGACCAGTCTATATATAATTGTGTCTTGACATGTGAGTGAAGAAAGTCATGTTTATAAATTTCTATTATTTTTCATATTATGTGATTTTAAATGCTCACAGAAAACTAAATTACTACATTAAGTGTTGTCACGGACATAGGATTATTTCTTCATCATTATAAGTTTACATATTCAAGCTGACCAAAAAAGCTTTCTTTGGATATCCTCTTTGGGATAGGTGACCACCTTACTCCAGAGGTACACTGACCACCTTTCCTAGAAAGAACTCAAAGCACTTTTATATGCAAGTGTCATTATGTATCATAAATAAAACTATCAGAGCCAGCAGGCTCTGCCAGGCAAAGGCTCTAGAGCAAGAGTTCCTGGGGTTTGTGAACTTGGATGGAAAAAAGTTACATCTTCATTTTCATTAACTTCTCACTGAAACTGAACATTTCCAGAGTAGTGGTTTAGCAGGAGTATTATTAGCAATGCCTGTGATTGTGTCATCAGGAGAAATCACAGACATTTTTGTGTCATGTTCCAGTTGTTGCAGACAACTTGAAATATTGTTTATATTCATCGCTACTTAGAAATCATGGCAGTTACTAGATCTGCTAGAAAGATTTTCAGTGCATTAAGAAAGAAGCATGTATAGAACCATATCGCACATTTAAGACATTTTGGAACCACACGTCCCCCATTTGCATTTTCTCAGTATTTTGGGATACCACCCGCTAGGCACAGAGCACTGTGGACTAGGCCAGCTCGCGTCTGCATGCTCCCTCTTGCTCAGACCTTCAAGAGTCCTCGCCTTCCTTCCCAAGGTGACTCTGACACTGCAGTGGGCCGGTGCTCGTGTGCCCTCGCTCTCCAATTTCCTCTCCGAGTTTTAGTACTGCTCTACATCTTCTCCTAACCTTTCAGTTTACATTTTTATGTGTTGTGCTGAAACATTAATCTCCCCTTAAAAATTCCATGTACACAGTCAGGGAGAGTGAGGAGTGTCTTAGCAGAGGAAAAGTGGTTTCTGAGCTGTGGTATTTCTAAATGGAAAGAGCTTCTATGACTGATGATAAGCTACTCACTTCTAATAAATATCAGGGACCTTGCCTTGCTAGAAAGACATTTGTCATGGAGGGGATTTGGTGCACAGTGGGTCCATCTGGAACCCCTTTAGAGGAGTGACTGGGTGCCGTTTAACCTTGGAGACACAGATCCTGCCTAATGCCACAGTTTTAGTCTATATCCAAGAGACTCCATCCAAGTTTATATTTCTTTGTCCCTCTGTATAATAAGCTTACTGTTCTTACAGGTTTAGTGGCTATTAAAATCATGGTTTGAAAATTTAGTTACTGAGTCTTCAGAGGGAAAGTGTGTCTTTGAGAGTACAGAACTGAGTGTTAACTAGTAACCGGTCTTTTGTTACAGAGAAGTACTGACACTATACCTGGGGCTGTGACATGAGCACACATTCAGGCATAATTATTAGCCTTAGTTTAAATCAGGAGAATCAAGTCTGAAGACCCAGACCAGAGCAGTCATTAAACAATCGGACTCTCCTCCAATATGATACATGACTTTCAGACCCAGAGATCCTTCCGGCTCACTGTAACTCCAGTGGAACATGCATACCTGTTGATGTTCATGCTGCAGTGGTTCGCGGATAAAGTATTATTGGCAGAGGCAGTCAGTCGTGAAGAGCTCTCTTTCTCTCCCTGGGCCTTCTTGACCTCCCTGTAGTCATCTTCGTTGTCACACTGCATGGGAATAAGCAAAAACCAATCAGCTTTGGATTTCAAGGGATCATCATAGATCCCATCACAACCTTCCACACAGCGAGGGCTCCCGGGAGGCCAGCTTACTCGGCTTCTCTGGAAGAGTATCCCAAGCAGCAGTATGGTTGCAATGTTCTTGCCTCTGTTCTAGGTTCCCAGTCAGCTCCTCCACCAACAAGGATGAAATCTGTCAGTTTTACTGTTGACAGTTTATTGAGAGGAAGAGCGTGACACCATGGTCAACATTAGGGAGGGAACAATGTGAATGATGAAAATTGGCCTACCATCAACACATCTGAATCAGCTCTCCAAAAAAGACCTGTTCTTTTTTTTATTTTTATTTTTTAAATATTTTTTTTAATGTTTATTTATTTTTGAGAGAGAGACAGAGCATGAGTGGGGGAGGAGCAGAGAGAGGGAGACACAGAATCCGAAGCAGGCTCCAGGCTCTGAGCTGTCAGCACAGAGCCCGACGCGGGGCTCGAACCCACGAACTGTGAGATCATGACCTGAGCCGAAGGCGAATGCTTAACCGACTGAGTCACCCAGGTGCCCCAAAAAGACCTGTTCTGAATTGACACTGCACCTTCAGTGTCTCTCATTTTGGCATTTCTTGGTATCTGAATAAAGTATGACAACCGTGTCCTGGGCTTAATGCCATAATGGCTTTTATGAATTTCAAGCAAAGGTTGTTACCTCTTGGTGTCTTAATTCTAGTGAACAATTACTATCCATGACATCTTACAATCCTTAATGTACCCTTTTATAAAATAGTATTTTGATTGAATTCTTGTTTCCACAATCGTGTTTATACGTGTATTAGGGTGCAATGGCAAATGCACTCAACAAAGCTCCACTGCTGGTGAGAGAGTAGAAACACAGTTAACAATATATTTAGGGCTCTCAGCAGTGTTTTCCAGGAGACAAGCACTGGCTTCCAAGATAGAAAGACTTTGACCTCTTTCTAGCTGGGATTGTCACACAGCCTCTGTCACAGGATCCCAGATGCTCACACCGAAACTGTACCCAGGGAAGGCCCAAACCAAAGCTCTGAATCTCCATTTCTGCTCCAGGGTTCCAGCAGGGCTAGACTCTGCACCTTTGGGAGCTGGGTCTGTAGTGTCCCAGTACTGGGGTCTTAACACCCCAAATGCTTTTAGGGAAGATTGCTATGAAAATGTTCTTTCACTTCTCTGTATCTGTATTTAATGACGATTCATTAGATCTTATGAGGAGAGATGGGTGTCAGGCTTAGTGTAAATGAAATTTCATAAGTTAAGAATTTTTAAAAAGGCCATGAGTAATAAAATTACTTAAATATAGAATATTATAGAATTTGTATGTCTTTCTGCACATCTCTATGTATGCTTATACAGCTATATGTATTTTCAATATATGTTTATCAATATCTAGATGTGTACATTTCTTCTTTTTTTTTTTTTTTTTACGTTTATTTATTTTTGAGACAGAGAAACAAAGCATGAACGGGGGAGGGTCAGAGAGAGGGAGACACAGAATCTGAAACAGGCTCCAGGCTCTGAGCTGTCAGCACAGAGCCCGATGCGGGGCTCAAACTCACGGACCGCGAGATCGTGACCCGAGCCGAAGTCAGCCACTTAACCGACTGAGCCACCCAGGCGCCCCATCTAGATGTGTACGTTTCTTATATAACTATGTTTCCCTCTCTCTCTCTCTCTCTCTCTCCATCAGTCTATCCATTTACCCATCAATCCAACATGTAATGGGAGGGTGGGGTATCTAGAGGGAAACAGGAGGGAAGAGGGGTAGGGAAGTAGTGAGCTAACTCATATTATATGAATTATATGGCCTGAATTATCTGACGATTACATCACTGAATTATATGGTCTGAACCTTATACCACCTCTGCAAAGATATCACTACTTCACAAACGAAGAAAGTGGAAGTACCGAGAAGGTAAGGTCACCTGTTATTTTTACCCAGAAGGCTGGTGCCGACTACATCAAAAAGACAACAAAAGCAAAAATAAACAAGTAGGACTATATCAAACTGTGATAAAGCTTCTGCACAGCATAGAAAACCATCAATAAAACAAAAAGGCAACCTACAGAATGGGAGAAGATATTTGTAAATATATATCTGATAAGGAGTTAGTATCTAAAACATATAAAGAACTTATACAACTTGATTGCTAAAACGCAACCCAATTAAACAATGGGCAGGGAATCTGAACAGACATTTTTCCAAAGAAGCCATACAGATGGCCAACAAAGAAATGAAAAGATCCTCAATATCACTAATCATCAGGCAAATGCAAATCAAAACCACAGTAAGATCACTTCATACCTGTCAGAATCGCTAAAATAAAAAACTCAAGTGTTGGCAAGGATGTGGAGAAAAGGGAATCTTCCTGTACTGCAGGTGGGAATGCAAATTGGTACAGCCACTGTGGAAAACAGTATGGAGTTTCCTCAAAAAATTAAAACTAGAACTACCATATGATTCAGTAATTCCACCTTGCGGATTTATCTGAAGAAAAGGAAAAATACTAACTCAGAAAGATATTATTCAACCCCACGTTCACTGCAGTATTATTCACAACAGCCAAGACATGAAAACAACATAAATGTCTATCAATTGATGAATGGATAAAGAAGATGTGGGATGTGTGTGGGTGTGTGTGTATCTATATCTATATGTTAACTATATGTACAATGGAATATTATTTCGTCATAAAAAATGAAATCTTGCCATTTGTAACAATGTGGATGGAACTTGAGGGCATTTTACTAAGTGAGATAAGTCAGACAGAAAAAAAGATAAATACCATATGATCTCACTTAAATGTAGAATCTAAAAACAAACCCCCCCAAACTAAAAACAGCCTGAGTTTATATATAGAGAATAGATAGGTGGTTGCCTGAGGTGGAGGGTAAGAGGTGGGAAAATGGGAGAAGGAGGTCAAAATGTACAAATTTCCAGTTATAAAATGAATAAGTCAGGGAGATATAATCTACAGCACAGTCACTATAGTTAACAAGAACATTCTCATGAAAAAAAATTGTAGCTATGCATAGTGATGGATATTAACTGGACTTCTTGGGATAATCATTTTGCAATATATAGAAAAACTGCATTGTTGCATTATACACCTGAAACTAATATAATGTTCTGTCAATTATACCTCCAAAAATAAAACTGAAAAAAAAAAGCAAGAAAAGAGTAATGTGATAAAGTATCAAAGTAGAAAACATTTCCCTGGGTGTCAAAGTCTCTCTCTTGACCTATCATGGTGGTGTTTGTTTATGATTTCATCTTGTGTTCCTTGAGGCATGGGGATCTGAGGGGGTGCAGGCCGACTGAAGTGTCTGGGGCCGGTCCTACAACTGTATGCATGTGCATGGCCCAACAGTAGAGGTTTCCCCCTGTCTGCCAGTTATATAGGGATGGGGATGTCCAGTCAGGCATTTCCCCTTTCCACAGTCCAACGCCAAACCCAAGGTGAACCTACAACCACTAGGAGATTGTAGTTCCCCCCTGAGACCATTCAGGCCCTGGATTAGAGTTGGGTGAGATGCCTATCTTGACCCCGACTATCACTGCACCTGTGCCTTGGCCTCTGGGGACTTGGGGGTGCAGCACAGGTCCTGGAAGGAGATGGGGACTGGACATGCTTCACCATGTTGCCAGAAGTATTTCAGTATGGGAGTGATGATGAAAACTTTCCCTGTATGCAGTTTTGCTAACTTTGGAATGCAAAGGGGCCAAAGGGCTGGGCAGAAACCTGTCCTGGGGAAATAGGGAGGAGGTGGGGACCACATGTGAGTCACAGCTCCATGGGCCCCCAGTCATGCTCTACTGTCCCATTGCGCTTCACTTAACAACAAAAATTCAGAGATAAAATGAATTTCAAGATGGCAACTGCAAGAATTAAATTCCAAGTATAGAGCCCTTCTGGGCAGGGGCCCTGTGGGGAAACTACTACACAAACCTGAGACTAATTTTTTATTCGAAGACCCTGGAGCCAGACAGCCTGGGTTCATTCCTAGCTCTTCCCCTTATCACCTATGTGAACCTAGGGCAAGATGCTTTAGGCTTTCTGAGCTTCAGTTTCCTCATCTATAAAATGGGCATGACAAAAATATTTGGCTTATAAAGTTGCAAGGACTAAATAATTTAATATGTACAAAGTGCTTAGAATAGCATCTCTTGTGGGGACATATGTACATTAACTATTGTTAGTGATTTTGTGCTAAATTTGGAACCATCCATGATATTGCAATCTTTGGTTTGTTACTCATGTTGTTTTTCGCTGTGGCCCAAGTTACTTTTGAAGGTAACAGTAACAGGAGAAGATAAAACTCCTCAAAATTGGTTCTAATTTAATTTATGATTACGTTATTCCTGCCCTCAAAAGTCTGCAAACACTGCTGAATATCTGGGTCTGCTTCCAGATGTGTATCCAGCTCTCCCTGCACTCGAGCCACCTTTCTTACTCCATGCCTTCCTTGTTCGTCCTGTTTCCCTTTTTTGGTGCCACATCATCCTCTCTGATTACTCAGTGTCCCTCCTCTTCAGGGACCTGTTCCCAGGCCGTTTTCCCCCCAGAGTTCTCCTTGGTCAAGGCTACTGGGAGCAGCTGCTGCTGGTTCTGAAACTAACGTTCCTCTCACTGGGCACATCCACCCACAGCCTGGTGTCTGGCACTTCTGTTTCATGTTTCACCCCAGTCACAGCGTTAAATTCTATGAGGCTATTTGGCTTCGTAGTCCATGACTGACCAATGCCACTCTATCACTTCCAGCAAAGGGTGGGATTCACCATGTGTTCAGCTTTTCTACTGGCCCAGCATCAAGCTTGCCTCTGCACATGCTTGATAAAGATTTTCTGTATGCCCACTTCACCATGCAGTGGGACAGGGCTTAATTATAATGATAAAATGGGGATATCAATGGTGTTTCCCTCATCAAGTGGTTCTAAGGATGTAACTGAGTTAATCTCTGTCAAGTATGTAAGTGTGGCATATACAAAGTACTATAGGAATGTTTGTTGAGTAGGACACACATAAAACTGCTGCCTGTACATTGCAGGTCAGCAGCCCATGTGGGCTTTAACACCTCCCCACAACTCACAACACAAGGGAAAGCCCTCCCTGCCTGCCATGCCCTCAGCCCCAGGCCTACCTTGCGTTTCCTCTTGGATTTTGGCAAAGCCTTTTCGGCAGGAGTGTCAGATGGATGGCTGGGCTGCGCACTCTCAGCGTCCTTGGCTGCAGAAGCATTCAAGACCCCCGGCTCCTGGGGCAGGTGTTCTGGGATCCTGGACAGGAGGGTCAGGTCAATTTTGACCCAGAGAGACCTGACCTCATCACTGTCCTTCAAGGGGGAGAGAAGTTCATTCCGGCCGAAAGGGACCAGTGTGTAGAACTGCTCCTCCAGCTCCTTGGCAATGTCACTGGTGGTCCTGGCGTTGATGGAGCCTACGGGGGCCCGGGGGACCCCACCGCTGCTGATGCTGTTGGCAGCCTCCTTTAGTCTCTGCTCACTCCCCGAGGCGGCGGCTGCGGCGGCCACAGCCTGCGCTTTGGACAGAGGGTATTCCTCCTGCTCCGATTCCAGGTCTGAGTCCGAGGAGGAGGACGAAGATGACGACTCTGTCTCTATGAACTCCTTGGATTTGGGGACGATGCGGCTCAGCCCCCGCGTGCGGCGCTTCTCGCAGGTCACGGAGGAGCGCAGCTCCTTGCGGTGGCTCGTTCTGCTGTTGCCACAGGGCCTGGTTTTGGTGGGCTCCGGGGGGATCACCACGCTTGCCCCCAGCGCGTCGGCGGCTGCTGGCTCCTCGGGCCGGTGGCAGTTGGCACTGTCGCCGGCGGAGGTCCTCTCCGTGCGCCTGGTGGGCTTCTTGCCCGCAGACCTCCGCGCAGGCGCGGGTGCGCTCTCGGCGGGTGTGCCGGGTACAGCGGGCGGCTGGGCAGCTGTGGTCACGGCCACGGCCACGGCCGCAGGTGGAGACTTCTGCTTTACTCCTTTGCTCCCCGGGGCCTTGTTCGCTGTCCTTGGCCTCTGCTCCTCCTTGCAGGTGCTCTTGAGGTCCTTCTCTCTCAGGCTGGTTTGGCAACCGTCGGGAAGTTTCCCACAGTCCTGCACTTCGTCTTTGGCCGGGGTGTAGTATTGATTGCTCTCTGGCCCGTGGCTTTCATTTTGGATCAGGATAGGCGGCTTGTGGGGATTAACTTTGTTCAGCCATTTATCCAGCTGCCACTTGTTAGAGGACGCTGGTTCGGCCTAAAAGCAGAAAACCGGCAACAAACAGAACATCTTTTATTAGACTTACTTAAAACGGGCTTGGCTGTTTTTAATCTTCACTTACCCGATAGGTGTGTGCGCAGAAAAACAACGGGCTGTGAGCAGAAGGAAAACGGAAGCAGTTGGTGTGTGTAGTGAAGCTGTACCAGCAGCACACAGGATGGGGTGGTGGGGGCCCTTTTCTGTCCCACTGAATATGTCAGCGCAGTAGTATGAAGAGTATTTGGAAAAAATAAGGAGAGAGCCCCGTGCTTAATGAGAACCCATTTCCAGCACTTTTGAGTGTTACACAATGTATATTTCTTATAATTATACACACATACCTAGACTTGAGATTTCAAGGAAAGTTAACTGGGGAATAGTTTGGGGGCCCTGAGTATTAAAGCACTCATTTTTTGTTAAGACTAAAAAATTTAGAGGAAATTAAAAGAGGGGGCTAGGGGTGCCTGGATTGCTCAGTCGGTTAAGTGTCCGACTTCAGCTCAGGTAATGATCTCACGGTTTGTGGATTTGAGCCCACATCAGGCTCTGTGCTGACAGCTCAGAGCCTGGAGCCTGCTTCAGATTTTGTGCCTCCCTCCTTTTCTGCCCCTCCCCCATTCATGCTCTATTTCTCTCACTCTCAAAAATAAATAAACATTTAAAAAAATAAAAAAAAAAAGAGGGGGCTAAGTGGAACCTATAATCCCAAGCAATTAACATATGATTTACGTGGTGAAGGCAAGTAGGGCACGGTCATTTAACAGTAGAAGCTATAACTTTGGGGAGATGGCTTGTTTAGTGGTAGAGAGCTCCTGATTCAAAGGGAACTCTGTGTGCCCCATATGCTTTGGCAGCTGGACTTGGTTAGTCCATCTTCAGCTTGCTTCTGTCCCACTTTGCTGGAAGTGTTTCAGACACAGAAGTGACGGTGGAAACTTCTGCACACAGTTTTGCTAACTTAGAGCAAATCACAGACATTATAGATTTTAAACTTTGCCACATGGATTGGTTCCAGAGAGTCAATGAATGCCCTAAAACAGAATGTGAAATGCTGTGTGGATACATTTTTCTGAGAGAGGTCTACAGTTTTCATTCAAGTCTCTAGGTATCTATGGCTCATGAAAAGGTTATGGCTTATAAAAAAGGAATAAATGCTGTTGATTTCCTTTTTTTTATTATTATTTTTTAATATTTATTTAGTTTTTGAGACAGAGACAGAGCATGAACAGGGGAGGGTCAGAGAGAGAGGGAGACACAGAATCCAAAGCAGGCTTCAGGTTCTGAGCTGTCGGCACAGAGCCCGACGCGGGGCTCGAACTCACAGACCGTGAGATCATGACCTGAGCCGAAGTCGGATGCTCAACCGACTGAGCCACCCAGGTGCCCCAATGCTGTTGATTTCTAATAAAAGTCCAATATCCAGTATCTATGATTATTAATAGAAAATAGGTGTATTGGTAAGTGTAAAGCTTTAGCCAGAGTCTTTTCAATTTGTGAAAAGTGAAATGGGGAAAATATTTTCACTATTTAAGGTGATGTATTTTTCCTTCCCTGTGGCCTCCCATGCTCTGAATTTGTGGCATCCATTGTTTCAGGAGACCAGTTTCTAGCCCAGACTAAAAGAAGACATTGCTTAATTTTGCATTTCAAATTTGATTGGCTGAAGTCCAGAGCAAGTCAGGCTTCCTTGCAGGCGAAAAACTTTTTTTAAAAAATTTTAACATAATAATTTCTAAAAGCCTGCTTTTATGAGTCAAAATTTGTCTTTCAACAGAGAGGTCCAGATTGAGAGTGGAACTTGGGGCATAAGCACATGCTGCAAGGATCTGAGGGGAGTGGGGCAGGCAGTCTTGTCCCCGGCTGGGGCTGGGGGAGTCTGGGACATAGCTTAGGACATGGAATGCCTTCGATGGGCCAGAGGAGCCTGGGGCCAAGATGAGAGGACACAGAGTGTGGGCACCAGGCACTAGAGCTGTGGCAGGGACCATGCACATCCTGCTGGTTCCCCCAAAATAGATGAGACCAACTGCACTTTGGGGAACACTAACACAAGGTTTCCAGAGACTGGGAAGGACAAGTGATATTTCAGTAGGGACCAGCATGAGAATCTGGGGCCCCTCTCCCAGGGCAGTGAGGATGGAGAGGCTTCGCCCTGGGACACAGGTGTGGGAGGTGAAACCCTCATGGCCTCAATGAGGAGTCTGGCCTTTGACTTGACTTTTTGCTTTGTTGGTTTTCATGTACCAAAAGGACCAGGGCTCTACAGCAAGATGCAAAAGAACAAAAAGTTATCATTTTGCACCTCTGGGTTGTTCTGCATAAATTCTGACCTCACCTTATTTTGGCTTCTCCAGAGAAAGGGAACACAGGAACCCTAAGAGCACACCTCGTACATACTGTGGGAGATGCATGCAAGACAGAAAGCAGGACAGCAGGACACAGAACAGCTTTGTGGCCAATGGGAAGCCCTCGCCTTCCCTGGGTTTAGCGGAGTGTGGCTGAAAGCTCATGTGGTGGCAAACAATGTATGGCTTCTGACAGTGTCTCCTCCTTGCCCCATATTTCCCTCACTATGTGACCACTGGCAAGTCAGTGACTTGTGTGCCTCAGCTTCCCTAGTGTCATGGGACACGGTCAATACTAATGGATGCTGAAAGGGCCTCTGGCAGAAAGGGGACACATTTTGGGAGAAGGTAAAAACATTTATGGCTGAGCATGAACTCACACTGGTCCTGCCACCATGTTTAACACTACATCTACCTCGCCCTCACCCCCGCCATCCTGAGCCTTCCACAGCCCACGTGTCTTATGTCAGAGAACACAGACAACTGCCTATGGCCAAAAGCGCAGCTGCACATGGGGAGAGTTGCACTAAAATTTCCTGATGGGAGCATTAACAGTGAAGGGGAGAATTTCATAAATTTAGTATGGGCCCGTTGTCTGATGTGCTTTAGTGTCATTTTTTCCCTGCACTCCACAGCTGAAAACATCAGTCTAAAGTACCATTTTCAACACATCGCTAACTCATACCTCCTTTCTTAAGGATCTACAATGACCTCCTATTGCCTTTCAAAGGAAATCCAAATGCCTTGGGCTGGTTTTCAAGGGCATCTATTATCTCACAGTCATCTTTCACTGCTGAGCAACTACAATGTGCCTCCCACTTTACAGATATCATCTAATCTAATCCATACAAGTAAGAAATATTATCACCCCTAATTTGTAGATGAGGCTCAGAGAGGTTAAGAGACATGTCCAAGGCTGCAGAGCTACCAGGCATTACCAAGACTAAACCCGTATTTGCTTAAGTTTAAAGATTCTCAATAGCATACTATTTAAGCTTGTCAAATCACTATGTTGTGCACCTGAAACTAATGTAACATTGTGTGTCACCTACTCAAATAAAAACTTTTAGTGTTTATTTATTAGACCTAATCCGCTGCTTTGCCTGATCTCCCATTACTCACTGGCATAGCTTCATGAAAGGGGGACCTCATTCCTTTGAGAAATGTTGCTCTTCAACCTAAAATGACAGAATTAGGTCTAATTTTTCAAGAACACCACTCCAAGCAATACCTGTTGGCCTTTATTATCCTCAACCACATAGTCGTTTTTGTTGTTGTTGTTGTTGTTGTTTTTGTTTTGTCTTTTTTTTTAACTGCATAGTCTTGTGATGTTCATATTGATTTCACATGTATGCATCTTGGGTCTTCAACAAAGCCAAACACTTCTTTCAGAGGACCTGAACTCTGTTTTTTTTTTTGTATTGTTTGCAGTGTCTGTAACAGGTTAGGGAGGCCAATTGCTGTGCTTTGCTCCTAATAAGAACCACTTACGGGGCGCCTGGGTGGCGCAGTCGGTTAAGCGTCCGACTTCAGCCAGGTCACGATCTCGCGGTCCGTGAGTTCGAGCCCCGCGTCAGGCTCTGGGCTGATGGCTCGGAGCCTGGAGCCTGTTTCCGATTCTGTGTCTCCCTCTCTCTCTGCCCCTCCCCCGTTCATGCTCTGTCTCTCTCTGTCCCAAAAATAAAATAAAAAACGTTGAAAAAAAAAATTAAAAAAAAAAAAAAAGAACCACTTACAATGAGCTTTCACTCAAATTATATCCTTTATTCCTCAGAACAGGTTTACAGATTAGGCAGAACAGGAATACCTGTCATTTTTGGGATAAGGCAGTTGTGGCCAAGGAAGCTTCAATGGTGAAGAGCTAAGTGGCAGTGGAGGAGGAAAAACTCAGGGCTTAGGGCCCTCATCCACTGGCCTGCTGGTGACTATGGTTAACTTCCTGCGGGCCGACTTCCTCAGGGTTTTTGCCTGGTGGTGCCTGTGTGCTTGCTGGCTGCTTTGTATTTTCGGTCATGACTCTCCTTCCTGATTAATCTTCCTTCTGATTCATGCACAAGCTCTCCACTGTGGATTTTAGTTCCTGCTTCATCTACATCCTTCATAGCACCCGCTGCCATGGACCCCACAGATGCCTAATTGAGGAAATGCCTGTTTAATCAATGAGTGACTTGTGTCACATTTCTGTTGATTTTTAGGAACAAGCTAAGGCAGCATTTTCCAAAATGTGCATTCAGTTCATATATTCCATGAAGAAAAGTTTCCAGGGTCAGATAAGTTTGGGAAATGCCACAATGGAAAACAGTTTACATGAGCAATATTTAAGGGCTGGGTGTTGCCCTAAAGAGATGGGTTAAACCGACTTTATCCTGACACTCCATACAATCATGTGACCGGGGTTTCTTTTTCCCATGTGACACCTATTACTTGTGGAATACCGCTCTAGGGAGCTCATGTACTAGCTGAGGGGGAAGGTGCTTCCCCCTGGAAAGCTCACACATGAAAGGATGCACCATGCCAGGAAAGAAGATAAAACACAAGTGAAGGAAATTAGGCTGAGAACAACTAAGCAAATATCAGGCTACCGAAAGGGGATCTGTAGTATGGAAACACTGTTCACAGCGGCTCTTCCGTGCTAGCCGCAGATATGACATTACCTACGGTGATTCATGTAAAATAAGTGCCTTTCTACAACCACAGCCATGAAGAACAGTTCAGATGAAACTTAGCTGGGCCCAGTGGGTTTCCCGTGCTGGCACGTAGAAGGGGAGCGTGCAGGTGCCTTGGACCATCATGCATGCCTCCTTGTACTCCCACATCAGGATGGTACCAGCAGGTAAGTGATGGCCATGCTTTGTTCAAAGCAGCCGTATGAATTGTCTGTGCAGTGGAATGTGAGACGTGTGGATATACAGAGTCCAATTGTCTTGTGGGGTTCAGGAAAAGGAATCTTACCGCTCTCCTTAAGATGACGTGGGCCAGCCAAGTCACAGTAAAACAGAGATGCTGGGGAGGGTCAGCCATAGAATGCTACCTCCTATCTTTGTGATTTTCATTCTGCAGACTCATTTTATTTTTAAAGGGTGTGTGTCTGTATTCATCTCAGGGAAAATGTTAAATCTTACTTTTACTCCAACTGATACATTCCTTTCCAGCAGACAGCAGTAACAGGCATCGTGGCTAATACATAGCTTGTCACTTCTGCATTCCCTCTGCACAGAGAAGCAGGGAGTTGAAACTCTGTGGCTTTAGGCAACTTAAACTTTTAGGCCTGCTGTAGTAGACTTGCGTTCCCTTCCTTGGTGAGGGGCCCTGGATAGCTGCTGGAAGCTTCCTCCACGAGAGCTTCCTTTCATCACCAAGAAGTTCAAGTCTTTGTAATTATCTAGTGACATTTAAAAAGAATTTCCTCCAAGCACTTTATAACTGTACCTCTCTTAGATGAGGTTTAGCCTCATCCAGAAGCTCCAGGATTCACATTTCAGCATGAAAATAAGACCCAACATTCATGAATTTAACCTTCAAAGTCACAAAGAGACTGGAGGAAGGGTTGTTCACGGACACTAACACTTTTTATGCATCTCCACTGCCCTTTGCCATGTCCCTGGTACCCAGTTATTTCTTATAACTAAATATTCTGGAATTTCTCAACAAATTATAGCATTAGGATGGCTTCTCAACTCCTTATTTTGTTTCACTCCTGTACTTTTTTGTTTCAAGTTATTCCCATTAGAATGCCAGTTCCCTGAAGACAGGGACCTCTCCTGTCAGATAACTGCTGTATTCCAGAGCTAAGCCCCTTGGCAGATGCTCAGTAAATATTTGTGGAATGAACAAAATGAGTGAGTGAATGAATGAAATTATGAAGAAGGAATAACAATTTAGATTCTGGAAAGTCAGGGTTATATCAACCTGTGGCGTTTATAGGTTGATGTTGCTAAGGGCCTTCCTGTTATATTGGGAGACAGAGACAGAAATAGAGAGAGATGGGGGAGGAGGTAAGCATCATGGAAAGGAGAGAAAAAGGCAGGAGAGATGGAGAGATGGTTTATTTTGGGATGAATGGAGAGATCTCAGTGAAGAGCAGAAAGGTACTATAGGAAATGAGCACTTAGGGGAAATTCTCAACGCTTCTGCAAAAAGCCTTAGCCTCCTGAGAGGAGGAGACTGGAAGGGGAAAAACCTGAGGGAATTTAGGAGCCAGTCTATGAACTCCAGATAAAAACACAGTTGCTTTTGGGTGTGATGATGTCGTGAGTCACAGGTACAAAGCTGGCAGCGTAGATCCTGCAGGCCCTTAGCAGTGCTCCCCTTTCACTGCCAGGGTTTGCAAAAGTGACTTCGGTTTTATTTCAGAGCCTATTTAGAAATTTGGTCCCCAAAGTGGTACAGAGGGCTGTAGGCAAAAAAACTTAAATCCTATGATCCATGGTAATGCCAAATGTTTACACACCCAAGGAGAAACTGTATTTTATTCTTTCTTTAGCAATCAAAGTCTACCCTTACAGTTCCAGGGACTTGAGAAGTTTCCTTCAACCCTCTCTCGAGAATCTCCATGCACTGAATTACTCTTTAATTTCCCCCTTTCCCCTTTAAAGTAGGAATAGCAATGGTTTTTATTGGTACCTTATAATGCTTTTATATGAGGCACCTAAATTTTCCACATAGATACTCATCATAGCTATAAAAGGTTTCATTATTATTTGTAGGTTGATGCTAATTTTTCTTTTTATATTTTCACAAAGAAAATGCAGTTAAGAAGGTTTTATTAATATTTATAGTCCTTGTTCCTCTAATCCGTGACAAACTGCAAAAAGATAGGATTCTAAGCATGTCTAATCCATAACACTCCTTTGCCCCTGTTTTATGGGTGGTCACTCTTCCCAGGTGGTGAACTGCCCTGCCTAGTTATTGCCTCCTAGTTATTAGGGAGACCTGATCTAGAGGTTATTTCCAGGCGGTGATGTGTACAGCATACCGAAAGTTGAGATAGAGATTTTTGGACAATGAAAGACGAAGTGTCTGTACTTCAAAGGGAGCTCTGTAATTAGGAGAACTGTGAGGAGGGGACAGAGTGGGGAAGATGATGAACCCAAACAAACCCTGACAGGCTGCCAAGCGGTGGTAGCCTCCAGGCCAGTCCCGCTTTCTGAGGAAGAGGGGTGGGGTGGGGGAGGGCGGGAGGTGTGAGAACCAGACTCCAGGGGATTTATTGTGCTCACTGAGAGAGGCGCGGAGGGCGGGAGGGGCTCAGGCTCTTACCTCGGGGCTGGAGTAGTGGGGAGGCTTGCTGCCCTCACTCTCGCTGGAACTGCTCTCCGTCTCCGAGTCAGATCCCGAGCTGCTCTCTGAGTCACTGGAGGAGCTGCTGCTGCCGCTGCTGCTGCCGCTGCTGCTGCCCTTGCTGGAAGGCACAGAGGCTCTGCAGTTGGCCTGCTGGACCACGGCGCTGCCAGCCCACGAGGCCCCCGGGAAGGAGAGGGAAGGAAAACCAAGTGAGCAAACACGAAACACCACCGAGCAAGCTGTCATTCGACCAAAGGAGAGAAGAAGCACACAGGCTGCACGTCTGTCAACCATCACCTGGAACATGAAGGGCCATCATCGGGTCAATGGCTTCCTAATGGTTAAAAAAAATATATATATATGTATATAAAAATATAATTGGGAATGAAAGCTGGTGCCCCGTGATAGCCTGGCATTAGTTATTTGGTGGCCATTTTAGAAAGGAGGGTGCTGTCATTTCAGAATGACTGTTTCTGGGAATGGCTTTGCAAATGCACCCTCTAGAATCCAATTGTCTACAAAAATGCAAGGAAATCCAAAATGCTTGAAATATTTTGTGAAGATTGAAAATGTCTGTTTGCTTTATTTTAGGAAGTGGGCTATGAGGAAGGGCACAGCATTCTTCTCTGTGCTTTCATGGCCTGCTGGAAGGTTCTGGAGACTGTGGGATCATCAAAGTTACAGTCCTGTTTCCTACCTCTTCCTGCCCATGGAGTTGACTGCTGGAGTCTTTGTAGGAGCTGGCTTACTTTATAAACAGTAACTTTCCTTTGAACTCTTTGTTAAAGAACTAAAGATCCATCCCTTACACATTTTTATATATTCCAGATTTTAAAATGTAACCCCAGTGCAGTGGCTTATAGCAATAGTATTTCAAATTTATGCTCAATATTCATATCCATTCTGAAATTTGCCAGAAGTCATTATATACTCAAAGACAACAGGAAAAATTGACACTTTCTAATGGTAATTAACCACAAAAATTCAAAGAGCACATATGCACCCAAGGAGTGCTCGAGCCAAAAAGAAAGTTTCAGTACTCACATCATATTCAACATCTTCAAAGTCCTTTATTAACTGTATTGCAACATGCCTGAATCTATTCTTTTGAGGTCAAATTCTGAACCCAGGAAATGCAGTGATCACTTTTGAATGTTGAGTCAGCAAATATCTGCTGGCCACTTCCAACTGTGACTATACTGCTTCATCAGGACTGGACATTAGTGAAGGCCAGGGGTGGGGGAACTTGTCAGCGTTTATGGCCTTAAGTGCAAAGCAGCCTGGACAAGGTGAAGGACCCTTTCACCCACCCCTTAAATCCTGGACTAGTGTTTTGCCCAAAGACAGATTCTCATAAATCCTCAGCGTGGGGGCAGGAAGGGGGGTTAATATTCACTGGAGCCTTGCTTCTTTAGAAGAATGACAAGCAACTATCTTGTAGGATACAGCGGAAAATAGAGGCATCGGTTTGAACTGCAGGGTTTGAGGAAAATGGAGCTGGAACATAACCTTCCCTAGTGGTTTTTATTTCTTTCACCAATGTCATGGTCTGTACCTACTGTCTGACAAAATTCTTCAACATCAGACAACATAGGCACATTTATGCCTCGCCTGAGGTGTAGTGGTTTCTTTACCAGACTATCGTTCGTGTCTGGTGCTGAGGGAGGAATCCTGGATCTTTAGAAAAAGGTGGGGAAGGGAAAGTTAACGATCAAAGGGCTGTAATATTTCTTTCTTTCTTTATGAACCAAAATCCATTTTTCCTGTACAGATGGCTACTATCAGTGGGGTCATAAAACAAACAAACAAAAAAGGCTATAGATCCTGACCAAACACGAACATCTGAGATCCATAATAGTTTGTCAGTAGGCCCCAAAACACTGGGGGAAAAACTCCAAACAACTAAACAATACCACTTCCCCCAAATACAACCCCCAACCTTAAAACTCAAAACAAAAACAAAAACAAAAACAAAAACAAAAACAAAAACAAAACCCCCAAAGCAACACATATTGGAAGAAAGAGATAGGTCTCCCTGCCATACTTTGGAATGGCATTTGCTGAAGATGGGGAAATTATGATGAATAAAGAGCATTTTGATTGATTTTATATGTCAAAGGCTTTGATCACTGAGCAGTACATTCTACTTGCTTTAATTCAAACAACAAAAACATGTGATGCTGGTGCTGTGTGTACCTGGGCGTTGTGTGTGCGGTAGAAGCAGCAATGTGTGTGCAGTTCCCTGGGGCCTGCACCACAAAGTGATTGACTGTCTTTTGAAAAGCGGCACTTTAATTTCTGAGAAAATGTCCATTAAACAGTTACCATGCTGCCTTCCTTTTATGACTGCTGTCCTGGAGTAATGAGACATACTAGCCCAAGGAGAAAGAATCTCTGATCTGAAGAAGACTGGCAGAAAAGCCTTATGCTTTTATGTTTTCCTTCCTTAAATTAGGAAATTCACTTAAAATGACAGTTTTACTGGCATAACTATTATTTGTTTTGAAAACAGTTGAGACAGCCAGGACTTTTAGGTTTTCCTTCGTGCTTTGGTTGTAAGGCTGTGAGGCTTACCATGCTTCTGGGGTCAGAATCAAATATATTCATGTTTCAATGGTCTGGGTAGAGAATATGTCACCAGAAACAATCCATTTCAAGGATGGGAGCCTGGAAAGACTGTCATGGCTCCAGCTGAGGGATCAAGATAACTATTCTAACCTCCATGAAGGCTGCTCCAGTAACTAGTCTTAGTGCAGGTCCTTGAGGGACAGTTAGTCGATCTGGCCTTGGCATAACGAATGTTATAGCCATGAATGCAGGAAGCTGCTTTGTCTCTGTGGGCTGCTGCAGCAGGAAGGGGAGGGGGCACAACAGAGGAGGAAGCTGGGGACCGTCATCACTGCAGACTAATATTAATATAGAAGGCTGAGAGCAGTTAAACTAGGAGGGCTCTTGGGAGTCATGGAATCGAGAAGATGGAAAAAGACGTACCAGAAAGATCTTCTGGAAAGAAGACTTCAGGCTTAACATATTTGAAGTTGCAAACTGAGCACGTTAGTGTGCCAACTAGTTGTCATGTTTCCATACCAAAGATATTAAAAAAATATGAACTTAACTAAAAATTAACTTTTTCCTAAAATGATAACACAGATTGGTTGACATGATGACACAGCCCTGGACAATATTTAGGAGAGCTTTTGACCTCTATGTCATTTCAGGAAGACAGTGCCATTGAGTCTGCAGATGTGACAACATTACTGAGATAATGGAATAAAAGTCTTTGCATCATTAAACTTAGCACAGTGCCTGGGACATAATGGGGCATTTACATGTGATTACTGAATGAAAAAATCAATAGAGAAAATCTATCATTGGGTTAATGAGTTTAAAAAAGGGATTTAACCTTTCAAAAGGGTTATAATCTCTCTTTTCCAATAAAGAAAATTAAAAAAAAAATTTTTTTTTTTTAATGTTTAATGCTTGAGAGAGAGACAGAGTGTGAACAGGGTAGGGGCAGAAAGAGAGGGAGACACAGAGTCTGAGGCAGGCTCCAGGCTCTGAGCTGTCAGCACAGAGCCTGATGTGGTGCTCAAACTCCCGAACCGCAAGATCATGACCTGAGCCAAAATCAGACGTTTAACCAACTAAGGCACCAAGGCACCCCAATAAAGAAAATATTTAAAGGGATTTCAGCACCTCTTGTGATCCTCCAACTTTTTTTTTTTTACCATAGGATTTTTTTTTTTTTTTAATTTCAAGTCTGTATTTAAATTCTAGTTAGTTAACATATATGGCAAAATTGGTTTTAGGTGTAGAATTTAGTGATTCATCACTTAAATATAATACCCAGTGCTCATCACAACAAGTGGCTTCCTTAATACCCATCACCCATTTAGCCTGTCCCCTGCCCACTTCCCCTCCAGCAATCCTCAGTTTGTTTTCTATAGTTATGAGTCTCTTATGATTTGCTTCCCCCCTCTCTCTTTTTCTGTTCCCCTATGTTCATCTGTTTCTTAAATTTCACATGAGTGAAATCATGTGGTATTTGTCTTTCTCTGACTGATTTATTTCACTTAGCACAATACACTCTAGCTCTGACCACATCATTGAAAATGGCAAGATTTCATTCTTTTTTATTTTTTTATTTTTTAACGTTTATTTATTTTTGAGACAGAGGGAGACAGAGAATGAACGGGGGAGGTCAGAGAGAGAGAGGGAGACACAGAATCTGAAACAGACTCTAGGCTATGAGCCGTCAGCACAGAGCACGACATGGGGCTCGAACTCACAGACCGCGAGATCATGACCTGAGCCGAAGTCGGACGCTCAATCGACTGAGCCACCCAGGCGCCCTGATTTCATTATTTTTGATGGCTGAGTAATATTCCATTGTGTGTATATGTATATATATGTATGTATGTGGGTATATATATATGTCTGTGTGTGTGTATATACATATCTTCCTGAGATATAGATATATATCTATATATCTATATATCTATAGATATATATATATTCCTGATCCATTATCTATCAATGGATATTTGTTTGATCTTCTGATTTTAACACTTTTTCCTTTCAGAGAATATTGCTTTAAATGTGCTCTAAATTTTTTCTGCTATAATTTAAGCACAGTTCTCTCTTGGATGGTTTATTTACTTTTTATATTTTGATTTTATGCAATGTTTTGCTGGTTTGTGAACAGTCAAGACCAAAGACACCTTTGAGAGAGTCTCAGCTTGATTCTAAATGATCTGTTGCTGTGTTCCCTCCTTTCCCTGCAGTGACACATTCCTTTCCAAATCTGGCCTGGGTGAAGTCTGAAGGACAGTAAAAGAAAAGATCTGCAACTTAAATGACAAATCCCGGATCTCACAGTGAAGGGTGCTCATGCCTGCCAAGTGTATTGTGGGGCCTGGATACATACACAAAGTTGTCACAAGCTTTCAACTCACATGTGAAAGGCTCTCTGCCTGGTTGGCACCGTGTGGACAGCTGTGATGCCTAGCAGGGTGCCTCACTTCCTGTGACCACTCTACTTGTACTGGCCAGATGATGGTATTTTAGAAGAGGTGACAGCCCTTTCTCACTCAACACTCTGTACTGATTCCCAAATGCTTGATTTCCAAAGTGTGATCAGTGCCCTGGCAACAATATTCCTTTTCTGATAGCATCTTTATTCATATTAATTAGTCTAAAACTATAACTACATTATGAGAAGTGAAAATGGTAAAAGACGGCACAGGAGGTTCACCATTGCTGAAATTATCTTCCAAAATACAAAACTGATAGGACCGCTGGTTCTGTATAAAATGTTCTCTGTTGTTCATACTGGCAATGTCTATCATTCTATCTTCAGGACCACAAATTCTTTTCTCTGTTATCTTCATTCTCTTTTGGGGCTCATTCACTGAATTTTAAAATTTCAGTTATTGAATTTTTCAGTTTTACAATTGCCAATTGATTTCTCTTTATATCTTTTATTTCTTTGCTGAGACTCTATGTTTTCATTTGTTTCAAGTGTGTTTCTAATTGCTTGTTGAAGCATTTTATAATGGTTCCTTTAAAATCCTTGTCAGACAGTTGTAATATTTAGATCATCCACTATTGGCATCTGTTGATTGTCTTTTCTCATTCAAGTTGAGATCTTCCAGTTTCTTGATATGATTAGTGATGTTCTATTGTATGCTGAACATTTTTGGTATTATAAGACTTAGCATTTCAGTAAAAGTGCTTGGTTTAGCAGGCATCCACTAACACAATACCAGCAAGGGGGCAGAGAGGTATCTCTTTACAGTTGGGCAGGGTGGGGGGAAGGAATTCGAGGCTCCTAACTTTGCCTTTTCCTGATGAGGGTGGAAACGTGGTCACTTCTTTCCCCCATGGTGTTTGACTGGAACACAGCAGCTATTGTCTAAAAGTTTTCTTCTTGCTAGGACACCTGCTTCCTGGTTCTCTTACTAGAGAGAGCTGGCTTTCTTGGGGATTTTATTTTTATTTTTTTAAATTTGTGCCTGTTGGCATTTCCAGGTTGCTGGCCTTTCCAGTATCTGCTCTGGGCTATATGAGGAAAAATGAAGACCTAGTGAACTAACCACCATGCCTTTCTTGGGCCGTAAGTCCCTAGCTGATCTGCTTTCTCTCTGTCTTACAGACTTGTTTGTTTTATAATATCTAAAGATCTTAGCTGTATTTAGCAGAAGGAATTGGGAAAAGTACATCAGTATTTTGTTCCAGAATGGGAATGGCCTATGTGATATTTACCACGTGGAAAGGAACTCTCTCTCAATACTTCCAACCTCTGTTCTGTATCAAAAGTATCTCTCAATACTTCCAACCTCTGTATCAAAAGCTGATGAATGAAACAAACATGCGGGTGTCTGCTGCAGTCCCTGTTCATTATTTAACAACCATTTATAGTGGAAATTAAGCTCAGATTTTAATAGTTTATGTACCAAAGCTAGAAAGGTCCATCACAAAGAATGCATATACCATTGTGAGAAAAATGACTCAAACGGTTGTAAAAATGTTAAAGTTGAAAAGGTAAGTACTTAAAAGCTATGTTCAGAGTAAATGGTATGAGAGAAAGGCATGATATTGGTGTGATATTTGTTAAGAATCCACTTTGTGAAGAGAGTGGACCAAGATGGCAGTGTAGGAAGACTCTGAACTCACCTCCTCCCATGGACTTGCTCATTCTATACCTACAGATAGAGCAATTCTTCCTGAAGAAGAACTGAGGGCCTAGTGAAATCCTCACAGGAAACAGTAGAAGGACCACACAGAGAAAAGTAGGTGAGACAGAAACACAGTAATAATGGAATGCAATTCCTAGCACGGTGACCTACAGTAGGGAGGGTTATCCCTAAGGGGCCCACAGGGCAGATTCACCCACCTGGGGCAGCAAAACAATAGTGGTTTAACAGTGGCAACTAGACCAAAGTGAAGGAAATCCACTTACTAACTGGAGAGCATCTGTCAATGGGTAGAAACTCTGGAAATCTCTCCAGGGTTGGGGGTGATGGCAAGTGCCACATTTTATGTTCCTCTTCCATCTTGATAGCGTGGGTGAGCAGGATGGACGTACTCTACCCAAATTGCTAGAGCTGCCCATTGTGTCCCAGGTCCCTGGCCTATACTAGCTTTAGCAGTACCCCCAGGAAGGCCCCAGTGTGACACGCCCTGGGAGCCCCTGTTTCATGCCTGTTACAGCTCCAGCCATCGTGCTTAGGTGGCCCCATGCAGCATGCCCTGGGACCCCACCAGCCCATGCTTGCTCCAGTTTGAGCTATCCTGCCAAGGTAGCCTTGGCATGATAGGTCCAGAGAAGTCCTGGTTCACACTTGCTCTCCTCCAGCCATCCCATAAGGGCAGCCAAGGCATGGTGCACCCTTGTACACCACTGCTCATGCCTGCTCTGTCCTGCCAGGGAAGCTCTGGTGCAGCATGCCCCAGGATGCCCTGGCCTCCATTAGCTCCTAGTGTGGGACTTCTTGGCCTGTGCTCACTCCAACTGCAGCCATCCCATCAGGACAGTTTTGATGCAGAATGCTCTGGGAACCCCTGGCCTGCACCTGCTCCAGTTCCAGTGGCCTGCCAAAGCCACCAGACACATGCAGTCTACACAGGGGATACTCCTATACAAGGCCACTCCTTCATACCTGGGAGAGGTAGCTACTCTGCCTAATTAATAGAAACGAACAGAAGGTAAGACAAAATAAAGAGACAGAGAAACATGTTTCAAAGGAAAGAACAACATAAAACCATAAAAAGACCCTGGTGAAACAGAGATAAGTAATTTACCTGGTAAAGAGTTCAAAGTAATGGTCATATAAACACTCATCAAACTTGGGAGAAGAACGAAGGAACACAGTGAGAATTTCAACAAAGAGTTAGAAAATATAAGAAAGAAAGAACCAATAAGAGTTGTAGAATACAATAACTGAAGTGAAAAATACACTAGAGGGAATCAACAGCAGATTAGATGACACAGAAAAATGAATTAGTGACCTGGAAGACTGAATAGTGGAAATCACCCCATCAGAACTCTGATTTTCAGCAGAAACTTTGCTGTTCAGAAGGGAATGGCAGGATATATTTAAAGTTCTGAAAAGGGGAAAAAAACAAAAACACTACCTGTCAAGATTATCACTCAGAATTGAGGATAGAGTTTCCCAGATAAGCAAAAACTAAAGGAGTTCATCACCACTAAACTTGCCTCACAAGAAATGTTAAAGGGTCTTCTTTAAGTAGACAAGAAAAGGGTACAAGTAGAAAAAAGAAAATATATGAAAGAAAAAAACTCACTGGTTAAAAAAAAAAACCCCTCACTGTTAAAGACAAATATATAGTAAAGGCAGTGGATCAGCCACTTAGAAAGCTAGTATGGGGGTTCCTGGGTGGCTCAGTTGGTTAAGTGTCCGACTTCGGCCTAGGTCATGATCTCACGGTTCGTAAGTTTGAGCCCCACGTCGGGCTCTGTGCTGACAGCTCAGAGCCTGGAGCCTGCTTCGGATTCTGTGTGCCCCTCTCTCTCTGCCCCTCCCCTGCTCATGCCCTGTCTCTCTCTGTCTCAAAAATAATAAAAATATTAAAAAAAAAAAAAGAAAGCTAGTATGAAGATTGAAAGACAAAAGTAGTAAATCAACTATAACTACAATAAATAGTTAAGGGATACAAAAAATAAAAAGATGTAAAATATGATGTCAAAAACATAAAATGTAGTGTAGGGATTTTAGAATGCATTCAAATTTAAGTAGTTATCAGTTTAAAATACATTGCTACAGAGGTGCCTGGGTGGCTCAGTCGGTTGAGCATCTGACTGTGGCTCAGGTCATGATCTCACAGTTTGTGAGTTCGAGCTCCACATTGGGCTCTGTGCTGACAGCTCAGAGCCTGGAGCCTGCTTCTGATCCTGTGTCTCCCTCTCACTCTGTTCCTCCCCACTCGCACTCTATCTCTCTCTCAAGAATAAACAAACATTAAAAAAAATTAAAATACACTGCTATATATATAGGACAATATGGGTTAAGATATATGAACTTCAAGGAAACCACAAACCAAAATCCTACAATAGATACACAAAAAAATAAAGATTAAGGAACACAAACATAAAGCTAAAGAAAGTTATCAAATCACAGAGGAAGAAAGCAAAAGAACAGAATGAGAACTACAAAAAAATCCATGAAAAAATGAAAAAAAAGAAAATAAATACATACCTATCATTAATTGCTTTAAATGTAAATGGACTAGATGCTCCAATCAAAATACACAGAGTGGCTCAAAGGGTAAAAAAACCAAGACCCATTTATATGCTGTCTACAAGCAATTCACTTCATACCTAAAAACACACACAGACAGAAAATGAAGGAATGGAGAAAGATATTCCATGCAAATAAAAATAAAAAGAAAGCTGAAGTAACAATACTCATATCAGACTAAATAGACTTCAAAACAAAGACTGTAACAAAAGACAAAGAAGGGCATTACATAATGATAAAGATGACAATCCAAGAAGAGGATATAACATTCATAAATATATATTTATTTGGGTGCATCAGCATAGGAGCATCTAAAAATATAAAGAAAATATTAATGGAAATAAAGAACAAATTCACAGTAATACAATAATATTAGGGGACTTTAAAACCCCAGTTATATGAATGCATAGATCATACAGCAGAAAATTAATGAGGAAACATTGGCTTTAACACATTAGGTCAGATGAACTCACATACAGAACATTTTATCTGCAAACGTTCATCTCCAGTGCATATGGAATATTATCCAGGATAGATCACATGCTAAGTCACAGAATAAACCTCAATAAATTCTAGAAGACTGAAATCATATCAAGCATCTTTTGTGAGCAGAACTGTATGAATTAGAAATCAATTACAAGAAGAAAATGAAAAAACACAAACATTTGGAGAATAAACAATATGCTACTAAACAACCAATGGATCAATGAAGAAATCAAAGAGGAAATTAAAAAAAACACCTTGAGATAAATGAAATGGAATCACAAATTCCCCAAATCTATGGGATGAAGCAAAAGCAGTCCTAAGGACAACACAGGTGAACCTCAAGAAACAAGAAAAATCTCAAGTAAACAATCCAACCTATACTTAAAGGTTGTAGAAAAAGAAAGTAGAAAAAGGAAGTAGAAAAAGAAAAACAAATAAAGCCTAAAGTTAGTAGAAGGAAGGAAATAATAAAGATCAGAGTGGAAGTAAATAAAATTGAGACTTAAAAAAATTGAAAGATCAATGAAACTAAAAGGTGGTTCTTTGAAAAGATAAAGAAAATCAATAAACCTCTAGCCAGACTCATCAAGAAAAAAAAGAGAGTTGGCCCAAATAAATAAAACCAGAGATTAAAGAGGGGAAGTTGCAGCTGACACTACAGAAATACAAAAGATCATGAGGGTGCTATGAACAAGTATAAGCCAACAAATTGAAAAACCTACAAGAGGTAGATAGACAACTGGAAATATACAACCTTCTAAGATTGAATCATGAAGAATTGAAAATCTGAATAGACCAATTACAAGTAGCAAAACTGAATTAGTAATTTAAAAATTCCCAAAAACCAAAAGTCAAGGACCTGATGCCTTCACAGGTGTATTCTACCAATGACTTAAAGAAGAGTTAGTACTGCTCCTCAAATTACTCAAAAAAGCAGAAGAAGGAATGCTTCCAAACTCATTTTATGAGGCCAGCATTACCCTGATACCAAAACCAAAGACACCACAAAAAGAAAATTACAGCCAATACCCATAATGAAGACAGATGCAAAAACCTTCAACAAAATATTAGCAAACAGAATTCAACAATACATTAAGAGAATCACACCATGGTCAAGTTTAGGGACGCAAAGGTGGTTTAGCATCTGTAAATTAATCAACACAGTACACTACATTAACAGAATGAAGGATAAAAATCCTATGATCACTTCAGTAGTACAGATAAAGCATTTGACAAAATTCAACATCCACTTATGATAAAAATTCTCAACAAAGTGCGCATGGAACATACCTCAACACAATAAAGACCATATATGGCAGACCCATAGCTAATATCACACTCAATGGTGAAAAGCTGAAAGCTTTTCCTCTATGATCAGGAAGAAAACAGGGATGCCCACTCTCGCTACCTTTATTCAACTTAGTACTGGAAATCCTAGCCACAATAATTAGGCAAGAAAGAAATAAAAGGCTCCCAAATCAGAAAGGAAGAAATAAAACTGTCACCATGTGCAGATATTTATAGAAAACCCTAAAGATTCCACCAAAAAACGATTAGAACTAAGAAATGAATTCAGTGAAGTTGCAGAATACAAAACGAACATACTGAAATTGGTTGTGTTTCTGTATGTTAATAACAAGGCGCCAGAGAGAAAAATTAAGGAAATAATCCTATTTATAATGGCATCAAAAAGAATAAAATATCTAGGAATAAATTTAACTAAGCAGGTGGAAGACAGGTACTCTGTATAAGACACTAATGAAAGAAACTAAAGATGAGACAAATAGACGGAAAGATAGACTGTGCTCACAGATGGAAGAATTACTATTGTTAAAATGGTTATACTACCCCAAGCAATCTACAGACTCAGTGCAATCCCCACGAAAATGCCAATAGCAATTTTTACAGAACTAGAACAAAGAATTTGAAAATTTGTATGGAACCACAAAAGACCTTAAATAGCCAAAGCAATCTTTTTTTAAAATTTTTTAAATGTTTATTTATTTTTGAGAGTGAGAGACAGAGTATGAGTGTGGATGGGGCAGGCAGAGAGGGAGACACAGACTCCAAAGCAGGCTCCAGGCTCTGAGCTGTCAGCACAGAGCCTGACATGGGGCTCGAACTCATGGACTGTGAGATCATGACCTGAGCCAAAGTCAGATGCTTAACCAACTAAGCCACCCAGGTGCCCTGCCAAAGCAATCTTGAGAAAGAAGAACAAAGCTGAAAGTATCATGCTCTCTGATTTCAAATTATACTACAAAGCTATAGTAACCAAAACAGTATGGTACTGGCATGAAAACAGACTCATAGATTAATGGACTGAAATAGAGAGTCCAGAAATAAACCTGCACATGTATGGTCAATTAATCTATAACAAAGGAGGCAAGAATATACAATGGGGAAAAGGCAGTTTCTTCAATAGTGTTGGGGGAACTGGACAGCTACATGGAAAAGAATGAAACTGGACTACTTTCTCACTACATATATAAAAAATAAACTTAAAATGGATTAAAGACTTGAATATAACACCTGAAACCATAAAACTCCTAGAAGAAAATGCAGACAGACAGTAAACTCTTTGACGTTGGTCTTCGCAGTATTTGTTTGTTTGGTTTTTTTTTTTGGACCAATATCTTCAGGCAAGAGCAACACAAGCTAAAATAAACAAATGAGATTACATCAAACTAAAAAGCTTTTGCACAGTGAAGGAAACCATCAACAAAATTAAAAGGCAACCCACTGAATAGGAGGAGATATTTGCAAATCATGCATTCGATAAGGGGTTAGTTTCCAAAACATATAAAGAATGTATACAACTGAATATAAAAAACAAAGTAGCTGATAAAAACTGCACAGAGAATTTGAATAAACACTTTTCGAAGGAAGATATCTGGATGGCAATAGGTGTATGAAAAGATGCTCAGCATCACTCCTCATCAGGGAAATGCAAATCAAAACCACAATGAGAGATCACCTCACACCTGTCATAATGGCCAGTATCAAAAGGACAAGAAATAAGTGTTCTTAAGGATGTAGAGAAAAGAGAACTCTCATACACTGTTGGTGGGAATGTAAACTGATGAAGCCGCTACGGAAAACAGTATGGAGGTTCCTAAAAAAAAGAACTATCATATGATCCAGGAATACCACTTCTAGGTGTTATGTGAAGAAAACCAAGACACAAATTTGAAGATTTATATGCACCTCTATGTTCATTGCAGCATTATTTACAATAGCCAAGATATGGAAGCAACCTGTGTCTATCAATAGATGAATGTATAAAAAAGATGTCACACACACACACACACACACACACACACACACACACACACACACACACTGGAATATTACTCAGCCATAAAAAAGAATGAAATCTTGCCATTTTGACAACATGGACAGACCCAGAGGGTATAATGCTAAGTGAAACAAGTCAGACAGAGAAAGATCTCCTATGATTTCACTTACATATGGAATCTAACAAAACAAAACAAATGAACAAACAAAAGAAAACAGAAACAGACTCAGACACAGAAAACAAACTGTTGATTAACAGCAGAGGGGGGCAGTGATTGGTGGGCAAAATAGATGAAGAGGATTAGGAGGTACAAACTTCCAGTTATAAAATAAATAGATCACAGGGATGTAATGTCCAGCATAGGGAATATAGCCAATAATACTATAGTAACTTTGTGTAGTGACAGATGGTAACTAGACTTAACATGGACATAATTTGGTAATGTATAAAACTATCGCATTATTATGTACACCTGAAACTAATAGGGTATTGTATACCAGTTATACCTAAAAAAATAATGCTATATTTGATTCAGGAAAAAAAAAAGAACCTACTTTGCTCCACATCAGAGTAATAGTGTGTGTGTGTGTGTGTGTGTGTGTGTGTGTGTGTGTGTGTATGTGTGTGTGTGTGTGTCTGAAGAGGAGGCAGTTGACAGACATTCCATATTGCACAGAGCCTGGAATAGAGGAGTCAGCTGCTCCAGGCTTCTTCAAGGAAAAATTATAACAATCAGAAACAGTATAGAGTCATAAAAAGTAGATGAAATCAGCTATGAAAACTGTAAAGTAGGTTATAATACTACTTTTTGACAATGCAAAAACTGCACATTTTTCATTAATCTAGAAAATCAAAGAAAAGCTCTATAAATAAGTCAGAATGGATTACCCAGTATTCAAGTGGAGGGAAATATCCACGTCCCAACATAAAACAGTGATTCGGCAATTGGAAAATACTTCCCTCAAGTATTTTTTTTGTTACTCTACACCATTGTTGCCTCCTTATAGGGTAGATACTATTCTGCCTCTTTGTAGGTGAGGACAATAAGATTCCTAATAAGAAACAGAGCTGAGATGCTGTTTCTAGAAATTTGTTCTATGAAAATAATCAGGGATGTTTAAAAACACTTATCTAAAGAATATATGCTCTTACATTATTTGCAATAGGGATGATTTTGTAAACACCCCAAATGCCCAACAATCGGAGATTGTTAAATAAATAATGATACACCTTTATGAAGGAATACTTTTTAGTGTTATGCAGTCCTCATTAATATATTAGCAGAATACTTACTTTATGAAAATTTCTCACGGGATATTTTTGAGGAAATGGGCTTTCCAAGTATGCTAGTCATCTGAGGGCAGAGAGACTCATCAGGAACACCTAAGTGTTGACTCTGCTTTTTTTCCTGGGGGAGAGGATGGGGTTTTGCCGACTGAGTTTTACTTAAGGTTATCAGATGCTCCCAATGTCTACAAACAGGCTCTTCAATGGGATTATTCAGCATTCAGATTGTGTAAATCTTCCTGACTAACTAGTTATGTGAGGTTCAAGCTTAAAGGGACCAAGGTATGAGGACCCTATTAGAAGCTCTAGGGGTACCTGGGGATCTGTGCACAGGTACCTATTCCAGCTCTGTGGGGCTCCGGTGCCTCAGCTGTGCTTTTATATCCTTTGGCAAATAAAATGAGGACCTAATCTAACCTCAGAGGGCATATGTGTGTGGTCTTTCCCAGACAGTCTATTTATGCTACAAAGCAGCATGATCATAAATACATTATATAGATATACACATACATTATACATATACATACACAAATACATTATATACATTATGCACACACACATACAAACACACACACACACACACACACACACACGGAAAAAAACACTGGAAGGATATATATTTAAATGTTAACTGTGGATAGTTTTGGATGGTGGAATTATGAGGTTTAAATTTAAAAAAAAAATAAGTTTTATGCCTAGCATGGACCCCATTGTGGGCTTGAAGTCACAACCTTGAGATCAAGACCCAGATGCTTAACTGACTGAGACACCCAGGTGCCCTGAGGCTTAAATATTTTTTGAACTTTTCTGTATTTCTCAATATTTCACCAATAGAACACATGCTGGCCTTTTCATGTCTATTTGATTGTGAAAGATGATTCTCTTAATATATCATCAAAATTAGCTTGCTAATATTTTATTTAGAATTCTGAGAGAATCTATAATTTATAGGTGAACCTGACATATACCTACATTCAACTATTTTATATTTGGGGGCAATTTTTGGCAGGTTTTGCATTATGGGGAGGTTAGCTTGAAAGAATAAATTGGATGGTGTTCTAAAAATGTTTCAATAGTATGAGAATTATCTGTTCCTACAAAGTTTAGAACTTGCCAGCACTAAATCATCTAGTCACAGAGCTTTTCAGAATGACAATTCTTTGGTATCTTTTATAATTTAGTTCTTGGTTCTGTCTATTCTATTGTTGCTTTTGTTAATTTACATTTTTTTCCAAAAAATTCTATTTAATTTTTCTTTTCTTTCTTTCTTTTTTCTAAATGTTTGTTTGTTTTGAGAGAGAGAGCAAACAGGGGAGGGGAAGAGAGAGAGGGAGAAAGAAAATCCCAAACAGGCCCCATGCTGTCAGGTTGGAGCCTAATGCGGGGCTTGAACTCACAAACCACAAGATCACTATCTGAGCTGAAATCAAGAGTTGGACACTTAACGGACTGAGCCATCCAGATGCCCAGTTTGTGTTTTCAAGTTTATTTATTTCACAAAATTTTAGAATATTCTCTTAAACACCATGGCGTCTAATACAGAACTTCACCTAAATTTTGCTTTCTCTTCCCTTTTTCTTCATTATATTTGTCAAAAGCTTGTCTATCTTATTTTCAAAGAAACAGCTCGATCTGTATAATAATTGTAGTATTTTCTGGCTTTGCTTTCCTTCTATATTTTTCAGGTCTATTTTATAATACTTTTACACACTTCTTGAGTTGAGGGCTTGTTTCAGGTATTTTAATTCTTTCTCAATAGTGGAAGCACTTGGGGTTATCACTCTGCCTCTGAGTATATCTATGGTTGCAGGTGATGATTCTCATTACATTGTGTTTTTATTTTCTTTACTTTTTTTTTTTTGAAAAAGTTTTAATGTTTTATTTATTTATTTATTTGAGAGAGAAAGAGAGACATAATGCGAGCTGGGGAGGAGCAGAGAGATGGGGAGACATAGAATCTGAAGCAGGCTCCAGGCTCTGAGCTGTCAGCACAGAGCCAGATGTGGGGCTCAAACCCATGAACCGTGAGATCATGAACCGAGACAAACTTGGACACTCAACCAACTGAACCACCCAGGTGTCCCTTTATTTTCTTCACTTTCAAATGGATTGTTATAGTAAAGTTCTCCTTTGATCAAATAGCTATTTAGAAGACTGCTTTCCCATAAAAAATGACATTTAAGAAAGATAAACATTACATTTGGGTCCAAAAAAATAAAAATGGCAGATGTAGCTTAGTATATGTCAGTAATTTGAGTAGGATGGCTTCAGTCTGAGTGGGGAATCTTAGGGTTCAACTAAGAATCTGGTGAAGGTGAGAAGGAAGGGGCAGGCAGCACAGCTCATTTACTGTGAACTAGGACGGGATGGTAATAGGGAATGGCCTGGGGAAGGGATTATGGCCATAAAGAAGACTTATACAGAACTATGTCTATCCCAAAGGTCTCTGAAACCTTCTGTTGGTCTTAGGGAAGGATAAAAGTTAACAGAACTTGCCACATTTAGCAAGAGAGAAATCCAGTAATATAGGAGGCCAATACACTTGGACATAAATTGTGCCTCATATTTGACTGCTGATGCTATTGTAGCATATGGAATTCTTCTGTTACAAACCAAAGAATCCAGAGATCTTCCTGATCAGCCAACTGGACCATTTACATAGTCCTAAAGGGAATGAGGAACTAATGTCCAAATTCCAATTTTTTGAAAAGCTTTGGGCCATAGGGCTTGATCATCAGTTTCAGACACCAGAGAGCACAGATGTCACCTCATGGGGCCTGCGTCATTTCCTGGATTTCCGTATTTTATGACATCAAATGTTATAGATGACAATAAGCCATTAATTCTTAAACCAGCTGTCTGATGCTCTGCTTCCCCTAGATGTGTGCTTTGGCTTGGAGAATCTGCCTGAATAGCACTAAAACATTCCTAAGTTTAGGATTCTTGAGTTTACAGGATTACTATGTGACTAATAATATTTACTAAGGAATACAAATTCTTTTGTTATGACATTGGTCCTGCTTTTAGATTTATCATATTTTCTTTTTAGAATGGATGAAGAATGTTCTAGATGCACTAAGACCAAAAACAAACAAACAAACAAACAAACAAACAAAAAAACCCTATGGCTTGGAACTCTGGGTTGTACTTAGGACAAGGTTTTAATTCCAGTTGAATAAAGACCCACATGTGGCCCAAGCAAGCAAAAAGGCATTTCACACAAAAAAAGAAAAAATACAATAATGTACACATATACATTGGTTGCTAAATATTCCTGGGTTTGTTGGTAGTTTTTGTCTGTTTCTAAAATAATATTTATTTATTTGTAAATAAAGGCCCTTCAGAGAACATTTTCCAGCTGGCTATCTTCTCTGGACTGATGGCTTTGAATGGAGTGGAACCCTCTTGTCCCTCTCCAGATGCAAGTGTTCTTGGTGGGGGTGGAGTGTGTCTGTGTAAATATCACTAGGAAGCAGAAAAACATCTGCACATTTTGCCTGTGTAACAGACAAGCATTTAAGCTGGGAGTCCTGATGGGTGAGGGCTCTAGAGGATGCTGGCTGGTCCCCATGTGGAATGCTTCTCAGAAATCCCTGCACTGCTTTGGCCAGGCCACCTCTGTACCGCACCAATATGCAAGACCAGTTCACAGGTGCATTTCCATCCTGTAGTTAACACTGTTTGAGAGACTGTGCCAGGAAGCAGTTGCCTTCTGGCGACACAAACTTGCTTCTTTTATAGTCAGGTGAGTGGTACCACTAGAGACACTGAGTTGGAAAGCCCTTCCTGGCCCAGAGAATACCTCAAAGCAGGGAATTCAATATACTTCTCTTGACAATTGGGATGGGAGCTGTAATGTGGCAGTGGCTCTCGAGGGCCTGTACCAAAGGGCCAGAGAGCTGGAAAGACCCATTAACACAACTACTCCCCTGGCAGAAAGAGCTGAATCACACGTTAGAAGAAGGCCATCTGGGTGGGAGTACGGGGAGACAAGGTGGGAATGGAAGGGCACTGGCCTCTGAGAGGCTGAGCTAGCTGGCTGATAGGTACAGAGGGTGCTGCCAGGTGTGGGTGTTTGTGCTCCAGCTGCTAAGAGTGAGCCAGACATCCAGATGAATGACCTCAGCAGTATCTCATGTGATCTGCTCACAAGACAAATGCAGCTCTTGTGACTTCCTCAGTATGTTGATTTTCCCAGACCTGCGGCTGCTGGATGTGGGCAGGGAACCTCCCCACGCGACTGTTTTTCAGCCACCTGATCTACAACAGAATGTGGAGAGATTCTTGGCTGTCATAATTTAACGCTACCCTTGAGCTTCTTTCTCACCCTATCCTCGGGCAGGTTGTGTAGGGACTGCTTCTAGAGGTGAAATCATGTTGTGGGGACATGCAAGGCCTACTGCACCCCACTGAGTTCCAAGCTTCAATATGAGTCCTGGAAGAGAGAAGTTCTACTGTGAAGGGTACCTCTGGTACCTTCAAGCACTTCAGAGTCTTTTAAAGCAATAGCACATGACAGATCCTGCCACCCTTGGACTTGCTCATGCAGTTCTTAAATTTTCTTGTATGTATTTTCAGTTCAAGGAGGCCTTTACACAGTGCAGTCCCGCACTGCTGCCCTCAAGGGAACTCTATAATCCATGTGGCAGTAAAAATTTACCCGAGCTCCCTGATTACTTAAGAAAAAAAAAAACGCTAAAACCAGCTTCCCTGAGATATAATTTATATGCCACACAGTTAATCCATTTAAAGTGTATAATTCAATGTGTTTTAGTATATTCACAAGGTTGTGCAACCATCACCACAATCTAATTTTCCTATATTTTTGCCCCCTTTAAAGAAATCCTGTACCCACTAGCAGTTGTCAGCAATTGTCATCTCCCTCATCCATTGTTCCCTTTGTTCCAGCCCTCAGCAACCACTGATCTGCTCTCTCTTGCTACAGATTTGCCTATTCGGGACATTTCATATAAATGGAAGCAACCAGTGTGTGGTCTTCGGTGACTGGCTTTTGCCGTTTGGCATAACGTTTTCACAGATCATCCATGTTGTAGCATGTATTGGCACAATATTGTGGTTGAACAATATTCCATTGTATGGATATACCACATTTTGTTTACCCATCCATTGGTTGATGAACACAGGGTTGTTTCCACTTATTATTATGAATAAAGTTATGAACATTCCTGTGCAAGTTTTGTGTGGACACACATTTTCATTTCTCTTGAGTTTATACCTAGGAGTGGGATCACTAGGTCCTATGGTAACTCTATGTTTAATCTTTTGAGGGACTGCCAGACTGTTTTCCAAAGCAATCACACCATTTTGCATTCCCACCAGGAGTGTATGAGGACTCCAATCTCTCCACCTGCTTGCCAACACTTCTTATCATCCATCTTTTTGATTCTAGCCATAGTGGTAGGTGTAAAGTGGGAGCTTGTTGTGGCTTTGGTTTGCATCTCCCTGATGATTAATACTATTGACCATCTTTTCATGTGCTTATTGGCCATGTGCGTATCTTCTTTTGAGAATGTCTACTCCAATCCTTTGCCTTAAAAAAAAATTTCATTGCTGAGTTGTAATAGTTCCTTATATATTCCGGATAAAAGTCCCTTATCAGATATGCAAATTGCAAATATTTTCTCACTGTCTTGATGGTACTGCTGTAGCAAAATAATTTTTAAGAGTTTTCAAAGAATTTTCAAGTCCCTTCTGTAAGCCTCATAGTAAGTCTATAAAATAGGAAAGTCAGGTATTATTATGTCCACTTTATAGAAGGGAAAACAGAGAGGTTAAATTGCCTACTCAAGATCACGTAACAGAGGCTGAAACCCAGGTCTTGGGCTCCTAATGCTAACCTTTGTTCTCTGAGGAGCCAAACTTTCCCAGAAAGTGGGTTAAATTATCACCCTTTCTGGTCTCAGTGAGTCACATTTAGATAATTTTGCCACATGAGGCAGGATGGTTTTAGAATCAGGCCTGATGGACATTTTACCTCCTCTGCTTGCTGGCTGTGTGACCTCGGGGAAGTTACTGAACTTTTCTGACCTTCAGCTGCCTCATTGGCATTAAAGGGGATAATAACAGTACCCACCTCAGAGTGTTGCTAGGTGGACCAAATGAGAAAATGCATGTAATGTTCTTAATTAGCACAGTGCATAGCACAGAGTAAGTGCTTAGTAAATACAGTTTAACATTATTCTTTAAGTTTTGATAACTAAAACTTCTTTCAATATGGTAGCCTAAACAAGTAGGAATTTTTCCAGTTTACCTGCATTCTTAACTTGCATTGCCCATCTGGTCATTTCATAGGATTATAAAATATTTGATCAGGAAGGAGCCTGGGAGATCAGCTAATCTGACTCTCCAGAAAAGGGGTGTAGCATGGTGTCACCAAGATCATGTGGCAAATGAGCTTCCCAACACTACTTCTCTTCTCCAATTTTCCCTAAACCTGGTTGTTTTAGTGCAGAGTTCTAGGCAGCTATGATCTTGAACAAGGTCAAAGCTTGAAAAGCTCCCACAGCTGGGGGGCTGGAGGGGCCCAGAGAGACAGCAGAACCCCAGTCTTAGTCTGGGATAATGTTTGGCTCCTGAAAACTGTCCTTCTAACCCAATCTCTATCTGAATAAACCAATTCTCTCCTGTGTTTAAAGCAAATAAAGCAAGCTTCTGAATGTCAGCAGCATGTGGTGTTTAATTTGCATCTCACCAAGGAATGCAAGACTTAAGGATGATGAGCAAAGGGATTTTTATGGAAACCAAATGACAACATTGGAGACACAGACTTGTGGCCGTATCAGCTCAAGCTGTGATCTTGTTAGCTGTCGTTAACTGAGCCGGGTTTGTTCCTTGGATAAGGACTCTCAGGGCAAATGTGTAAAATATTATTCAGGTGTTTCTGCGGGAAGTGTTCTTCATAAGGGCCTTTTCAAAAGCTATGTAATACAGCGTAGCTGATAGACTGTGCCTAGCAACAGGGAACAGGGACCATAACTAAAGTAAAAAACCAAAAAAAAAAAAAAACCACACCACACACAAAAAAACACAGTAAGGACATGCATGTCTCCTAGTAAGAAGCCCCAAAGGGGCATTTCCAGGACTGGCTAATTCAGAGGCCTGGTGGTCTCCTCAAGGACACAGGTTCTCTCTATCTTTTCTCACTGCCACCCTTGGCTCGCCTGCAGGCTGACTGTCCTCACTGTCCTAAGGCAGCTGCTAGTCATCACAAGCAGATAACAAAGCTTGGAGAAAGGAATATTCCTCTCTGGATTCTCTTGTTAAGTAAACCACTCCTCTTCAGCTTCAACTGCATCACGTGCCCATGACTAAACCAGTTCCACGGCATGGGTAGTAAGTCCATTAAGACCATTAAGATTGGCTTAGAGCAATCAATAGTCACCCCTTAGGACTGAAGCCTGAAGAACATGCCATTCAGTGTGGGGTGAACCCACAGGTGGTCTTGTAAGAAAGTGGAGAGTGGCTGCGGGACAGGCAATCGATAGTGTCTTCCTCATACAGGAAGCCTGCTCCATTAACGGAACATCTGCAACAAATGGCAACAAATCTCACTAGCCAGATACAAGGTGAGCTTGATAGGTAATCCCAGCTAAAACTCAAGGAGAAAGCTTTGCAGCCTTGACACCTGCACACTGGGGTTCTAGTCACACCTGTGCGTCTCTGCCACTTTGTTAACAGACAGGCTGGATGAGACAATGTCTGAGGTCACTCTGATCTCCAATATCCTTTGGTAAATCTATAGTTAATTACAAAGGAGACCCTGATGACCCTGACTTTAGTTACTTATCCCTAGAAATGCCTAATATCAGAATTTCTAACTAGAAGTGATGGTAATTTGTATGCTAATTCTTTCTTTTTCCCCCATTCAGGATGATGAGCAGCTGGAAGGCCAGGAAAACCACCAGAGGACGTCGGAGCCAGAAGTTGCAGATGAATCGCTACTGGTAGTTAGTCCTGAGTTGACTATAACATGCTGTCTTGTGTTTTCTTCCTGCATGTGCATGTAGGGTTATATGGAACAGTTGAGCATGTGCCAAATTCCTAGCTTTGCTACCGCTAAGAAGTCGAGGCAATCGCAAACATTCCCCTGACAACTATGTACTGAGCCTCTGATATGCCAGGTGCTGTGCTGGGGGCTGGAGATTTCTTATCTTGCTGTGTGTAAGTGACTTCAAGGATGAGCCAAAGGCATTATCTGCCTGAAGCCAGTTACATCCAGAGCACTTTCCATTTTAGTTTTAGGTCAATGAGGATTTTTCTGCCATTAAGAATGTGTTAAGTGCTTCTTGCCTCACACTGTTGCTCTGTACACACTACCTGCCTGGCACTGTTCTGAGTGTGGT
The DNA here is from genome assembly GCF_023721935.1 of Panthera uncia. Lineage (NCBI taxonomy): Eukaryota > Metazoa > Chordata > Mammalia > Carnivora > Felidae > Panthera > Panthera uncia. The sequence continues at coordinate 58,930,228 of NW_026057578.1, read as the reverse complement.
GGGGGCCACAAGCACCATGTTAATCCACATCCTCAAAGTTGGAGGGCCCAGAATAATGTTTGAAAGAAGACAGTATTTTTCAAGGGCTAAATTCTGTGATAAAATTCTACTCTTAAGAGTTTCAAGACCAGGAGAATAACTCCAGAGAAACCCCAGGAGGGCTGGAGTTTGCAGGTAGGTGTCTCTGGAGGTGGGGGTGCCCGAGCAGGGCCTTAAGTGTAAGGTAGGATTTACTAGGAGAATAGAGAAGGGGACAAGCTCTAGGCAAAGGGGTGGATTATGGGTCGGAATCCAGAATCTAGCAGGAAACAGAGATTCACAGAGGGCAGTTGTGCAGGGTGAAGTCAAAACGGCTCAGATCGGGGGCAAAACCATTTATCTCCTTCCATTTTACAGAGTCCCGCACCAAGTAGCTCTTCTATAGAGATACACAAGTGGTGATGAAAAGAGCTCAATAAACAGATTGGGATTGATTGATTTCCTGTACTGCGTGGAGCAGAAACTCTGTAAGCAAATATATGTGATTTAAAGTAGAAAGACTATTCCGAGTGGGAGGCTTGTGGTAGAAATGCTGGATTGGGGGGTTTCCAGCCCCTCTTTGGTGCAGCCGCTACTGGAGTGGAGGGCGAGTGAGTCAGAGACGGAGCTCTCCTTCACCCACTGAGGCCCCTCAAACAAACTCTGTGGGGGCTGTGCCCCCAGGAGACGCTCATGATTGCAAGCGACACCCACATGCAGAAGCTGAGAATGAGCTGAACCTGAGAGGGAAATTACAAGGATGACATTTTATTCGAAGAAAGGAACTTTGGAGCCAGGTCTTTGTTTCTTTAAGGTTTGCTGAAAATAGAGAGGTTGTTTTACGGGCAGGCTGAGCAAAGAGGGAGAAAGGAAGGGCAGGGGGTAAGAAAAAGAAGGGGGCATGAAATAAACTGAAATGTGGTCAATATAATTTTATTTGCTTTATTATTCCTGTGAATGGCGCCAATACGTCTGAGTTCTGTGACTCCCCAGTTCCACCGTCACAGAAAATGTGAGCAATCCTGCTCCCAGAAATGAGTTTCTCACGAAAAGGAGAAGCGTCGCCAAGCATCATACAGCAGGTCAATAAAACTCCCAGGCGAGGCCCGGCCTGAATTGATGGAGTTCTCCCAGCGGGGTCTGAATGGTCCCCGTCATCGGCCTGCACGGTTGCAGCCTGTTCCTCCACTGAACACAAACCATGGAGTCGGTGAACACAGTCAGGCCCCAACTGAAGTCTGGGTAAAAGGCAGGAGCACTGAAATGGGTGCCAGAGACAGTCCTTGCCCACAGGGAGCTCCTGGTGGAAGCTGCAGCTTGTCTCTTTGATCAGGACTCTGCTTCCGAGGTAGTCTCATTGCGAAGGAAAAATGAGACGGTTTGCAGGAGGAAGAGAGGACAGAAGGAAGGTGTGTGGGCAGGTGTCAGAGCACAGCTGGCAGGGTGTGCCTCACTTAATTCCAAGGAGCAAAATGCATTTGGGACCTCAGAGTGTTCCGTGAGAGAAAATGCTCCATTAGGATCTTAAAACCTGAAAATATAGGCCTTTTCTGATGCTAAAAAAGGGCAGTGGCCCAACTTCCCTAAGCTCTGGAGCCAGGTCCTGTCACACGGTTTGTGGGGCCCACTGCATAATGAGTATGTGAGCCCCTTGTTCAAAAAGCAGGAAAAAAGGTGTCATTACAAGTACTGAAATATAAATCTCCCTCCTTTCTTCTATGGTCTCTCAGTCAGGGCATTTTTAATTTGCTATTTCATGTTGTGCTTTCTGGGCACCAGGGTACTTGTGGGGTGAGTATAGACCCTCACAGGCATCTGGGGAACTTTGTCTTGTGGAGCTCTGGCTGGAGGGTAGTGAAGTTGAGCCAGGCGTCTCCTGTTTCCACAGCCTCCTGCCCCAACTACCACGGGCAAGGGGAGACCCCCTCGAGGATTGTGATCCCTGAGCCGGACACACTAGGCACCCGAATCAGGGTAGAGACAGGCTTGCTCTGGAAGAACTGCCCATTGAATGGGCCCAGAGCTGCCAGTATGGGGAGGAAAAGGCCACCATGGTGCCTAGGCATGTGTGCCCTCCCTCCACCCCCAGTGCACCCACGTCTCCCCTGGGGTGCAGGATGGCAGCAGGTGCTGCATAGGGTGAGAACTCAGTGGGGCCAGGGTGCTGGGCGGGGGAGCAGGTGGCTCCCTGGGAGGCACATGAGCCAAGACTCTAAGCTTCTACTGCAGCTCCACTGTTTGGCTGTACTTTGCTTATGAAACACAAATTCAAAGATCAAACTGTGAAGGATTTCAGGAAGGCAACCACGCAGCATTAAACTAAGTGTGGACCATCTGATCACAGGGCCCTTTGAGACTGTGCGGTTCACTGGCCCAGGGAGCTGGTCCCACCTGGAGCCTCAGGCCTCTTCTACCTCCATCCTTCTCTAAAACAAAATGCCGAATGTGCAAGTTGTCATCCAGACTCCTGGGACTATGGTCTTCTGAGAGGGCCCTGGTCCTATCTATGATTCACCCTGCTACCTCTCTGCTTGCATTCCCTGACTGGCTCACAAACGGGAAGGTGGAAGAAGATTTCGCAGACTGTCTCCAGGTAACCAAGGTGGTGACAGTTTCGGAAGCTCAGAGGAGTTTCTGTGGAGACAGCCTTTTATAGAAGCTGGAGTCCCATGTAATTAAAATAATTTTGAATTAAAATTTCCCCTTCAGTAATTGCTTTTATATTGTAATATTTACTACCATTGCCATTGTGTAACTTAAGTCATTAATTACATTTGGAAAAACGTTAGGCAATGAATAATTAATATGATGTGATAACCAAGGGAGTCATAGTGGTTAAAAAACAGAGCTTGAAAGCAAGCATCACCCACATGCAGTCCTGTTAATGAGAGCCTCACAGCCTGACGGCCACATGCTCTGAGGTGATGCACTCAGCCCGTAATCTGCTGTTCTCAGAGGTCAACAGAAAACTCTCTCTGGCCTCACTGCAGATGTGGAAACAGATCAGGAATTCTCTTCAGTGGCAGCAAGAAAGTCTCCACTTTATCAAAGCAGACAGTCCTTGGCACAAATAACTCAGAATATTTCTCAAAATACAAATTAGAAACGGCACCAAAAAGTCAGCACAGTGCTGGTGCAGCAGCCCATGTCTCATAGAAAGTGGAGGTCTGATGTTTTCCATCAGAACACATATGGTGGGGGGTGGAGGGCAGGAGTTCAGCCAGATGCCTCTGACCTGCAAACGGTCCCCCTCCCACCTGGATTTCCAAACAAGCCCAAGCCCAACACTTGCAGCAAGTATGACACTCACTCCACACACACAAGATACACACTTGTTTGGAAAATCAAGAGGAACCATGGTGGAAGGGAGAAGCTTATGCTACTGAAAAGAGAAAATTAGTTTTCAAGGAAGCTCTCTTGAAGAATGAGATAGAATTTTGATTTAAATCACATCCATGGTTTATATACAAATGGCCTTCCAAGATCTTGACATTTTCTTATGTAATTTCCAACAAAGATCAAATACTTTCATAGGACACTTTTTTTCATAATGGTCTTTTGACCAAAATATGGTTTATGTAGGGTTGTCATATTTTGTCAGACCAAAATATGGTTTATGTAGAGGGTACCCAGTGAAATGTGAATTTCAGATGACCAATGAATAATAGCCAATATGGGGGACATACTTATACTACTAACGAATTATTCATTGTTCCTGTATTTTTATTTGCTAAACCTGGAAACCTTAGGTTTGTGATCTTTCTTATGCATCCAACATGAGAATGTATGGTACCAAGCACTAAGGAGATGCTCTTAGACCATCTGTAGATGACTTACTTAAGAAATTTGCATGACACCTGGCAAACAGCACCACCATTAAGTAGTGTGCAGGGATTTCCTGCTTGAAAGTTTGCAAAGTGTCTTCTGGGTTATTTGACAGGATCCTAGATGCAATGACATGTGAGAGGATTAACTGCAATTAATCACAGATCTGAAGTCTGGGGACCTGGGAATTCACATTTGAGATTGCCAAAGCTCTATTTTAAGAGCAGTGTAGGTGCACCTGGGTGGCTCAGTCGGTTAAGCATCCCGACTCTTGGTTTTGGCTCAGGTCATGATCTCATGGTCCGTGAGATCAAGCTCTGTGTTACGCTCTGAACTGACAGCATGGAGCTTGCTTGGGATTCTCTCTCGCTCCTCCCCACCTCTTTCTGCCCCTCCCCTGCTCACGTGCTCCCTCTCTTAAAATAAATAAACATTAAAAAAAAAAGAGCATTGTAATACAACAGACATTGTGATGGAGGAACTGTTAGAGGATAAAATAAAGGGGTAATCAAAATATCATGAATCTATTTCAAAGTCACAAAATTCAGGGTTAAAATATTGCCTTTAAAGCTTCTGAATAAGTTGAAAAGATGAAAAGTGAGCCTTATGTAAGCATTTTCTTAGTGTAACCAAACTTGTTTATATCTCCACGACTGCAACACCTACCAGCCAGTTGAGAATCCTAAAGTGGCCATGTGAAGAGATTAGAGTTTCTAGAAAAAGAAATATACCAGATTGCCTTCCAGGGCAGGTATAGAGAATGCCAACACTGAAGGATCTTTAGTGCATCCAGACTGGCCGAACTCCACCCATCCTAAGCTGTGTGTTGTTGTTTTTGGACAACAGAATATTGGAAGAATATTTTATTCAGCAGAGCAGGCTTGGCCATAATGTTGGGAGTCAATAGGACAGGCCGTCCTTGGGGTGTTTCACTGAAAGATGGTGGCATCTGCAAACCCAGAGTTCATGTTTGTTGTTGTTGCCAGTTTTATTCTCATAGCACATAAAAGGTAGAAATTTCCTCTGGAAAGCAAGTCTTTTCCTTTAGACTCTGTTATTTGACCTTCCTACTGCACTAGATGCAGCTAACCCTTTTTGGAACAGGTAGTAGGATGGAGAGATAGATGAGGTTGACTACAGGTACCAAGTTTCACTCTAGACTCCTCCTTGGGGGCTGCTCATGGGGGCAAATGACCCAATCCCTGAGGAATGTGAGCATCAGGGAGGCAAGAGCTCATGAAGACTTGCATTTCCTTTAGCTCTGCTTCTACCAGGGTTTTAGCATTAAGATTTGCAACAGATAATCTTCAACAGAAAGTTCAGAGATAAAAATAACACTGGAAACGTGATGGGGATGCATTGCACGAAGCTTGAAAAGGGAGGAAGGTTAAGACAGCAATGTTAAATACTAACTAAAGTCATGGCAATTGTGTTAGAAAACAGAAAATAGTCTACAATAGCTACTGAACACATATCATAGAATAAAGGGAAGACTTTATGACACCATCTTCACACTACCCTCAGAAAGTTTATCAGCTGATGAAGGAGAGGAGGCCAGTGGAGGAAGGATCACTATCCTGGGGAGAATCAATGGGGACACTTTCACACAGCTGTTATACAGCTAAGGGGCTGTATCTAGGAGAAAAGACTGTCTTGGGCTCACCTCATGGAAGAGTCAACCTTTGAGAGGACATGGGGTTCTCAGTGCAGAGGGGCGGAGAAGGCCTATCAGAAGGAGGCAGCTACTAGCTAAGTCTGTTAGACCCAAGTGCTGTGGGCTGTTGTGAAGGCACAGTGAGGGTTCTAGCTCCTGGGAGTGAACTGCACATGGGATGCTCTCCCTTGGCCTGCCTAAGCTGTGGGACAAACATTCTTGAAATTGCAAGAAGCCTTTCTTTTGCAGAGAACCCCAGCCCCAAGACAATGAAAGCAGTAAGCTGGACTCCCCTGCACTGGTGGCCCAGTGCTTCTGAGAACTGCTACCTATCAAAGCACCCAACCCAAACAAATGTCCTTCAAACTTCGCCCTGTCTGCCTGCTGAGAGGTTGACTCCTCCATAAGAAGAGCTTTCTATTTTATAGTCAGAAATAAAAGGCTTACACTGAAAATGTTTCCTTGAGTAACACTGACTGACGAGAATTCAAAATTAGTTATAATCAGGGTGGCCATATAATTTATGTTCTGAACCAGGACACTTTAATTTAAAAAAATTGTGTGAAAATACACATAACATAAATCTTAATCATTTTTTAAGTGTACTGTTTGGTAGCATTAAGTATATCACATTGTTCTGATACCATTACCACCATTCATCTCCAAAACTCTTTTCATCTTACAAAACTGAAACTCTATACTATTTTCTAAAGTTTATTTATTTTGTGTGTGAGAGAGAGAGAGAGAGAGAGAGAGAGCAGAGAGAGAGAGTGAGAGAGAAAAAATTCCAGGCAGGCTCCGCATCACGGAGCCCAATGTGGGGCTCAAACACATGAACGCTGAGATCATGACCTGAGTCAAAATCAAGAGTCAGATCCTTAACTGACTGAGCCACCCAGGCATGCCTGAAACTCTATCCCCTTTAAATACTAATTTTCCATTCTTCCCTCCTCTCAGCCTCTGGCAACCATCCTACTTTCCGTCTGAATTTGATTACTCTAGATAACCCACGTGAGTGGAATTACACAGTATTTATCTTTTTGGAGCTGGCTTATGTCACTTAGCATAAATGTCCTCAAAATATACAGCATGTCAGAATCTCCTTCCTTTTTAATTCTGAATATACCCCAGTGTAGGTATATTTTGTTTATCCTTTCATCCATCTATGAGTTGCTTCCATTTCTTGGCTATTGTGAACAGTGATGCCATGAATATGGGTGTGCAAATATCTCTTTGAGACTGTGCTTTGGATTCTTTGAGAGAATATCCCAAAATGGAATTACTGAATCACATGGTAATTCTATTTTTAATTTTCTTAAGCACTGTATTTTTTTCTATAGTGGCTATACCATTATAGAATTCTCCCCAACAGTGCATGAGGGTTCCAGTTTCCCCACATCTTTGCCAACACTTATTATTTTTTGTTATTTTATTATTTATTTATTTATTTATTTATTCATTTATTTATTTTTGATAGTAGCCATCTTAGTGGGTGTGATGTGATATCTTATTGTGGTTTAAACCAGGACACTTTTAAGAGTGAAGGAGGCACCAGCTGTAATTATAATGGGGCCCAGGCAATCACTGGGATGTATAATTACTGCAGCTATAATCAGCCTGGGGAGTCACACGGGGAACATTGCTTCTATGGCTTCAGATCTATTGGCACAGAAGCCAGAATGCAAGTCTTTGTTGAAGAATGGCACAACAGTCTTCTGAGGGGACTCAGTTCCTGTCTGTCTGTAATCTACCCAGCTACCTATCTGCTTGCATTCCCCAAGTTTTTCACTAATGTAAAGGTGGAATAAAATTTTGCAGACTATCTCCAGGTAGCCAAGGTGGTGGCGACAGTTTTGGAAGCTCAAGGAGGCTCTGTGGAGCCAGGATTTTAAGTAAGTTGGGGGTCTCATGTAAATAAAATAATTTTGAATTAAAATTGTCACTTCAGTAATTGCTTTTATATAATATTTGCTACGATTGCTGTTGTATAACTTATTTCATTAATTACTGTTGGAGAAAAGTGGCCAGCCACCCTTAGGTTGGGGGTAAAGGGTTAAGTGTAATGGACAGAATGTGGTGTTTTACTTTACCCTTCATTACTCATCAAGGGTAGAAGCTATTCAAGTTCTTTCCTCCCTCCTTCCCTCTCTTCCTTCCTCCTTCCTTCCTTCCTTCCTTCCTTCCTTCCTTCCTTCCTTGTATCTGTTGCACTAAAAACCTACACTATTTGTAACAAGTTTTTTGTTTTCCATAGCTCTTTTGCAAAAAAAATAATCCCATAAGGCCTGATGAATGTTTCAAGGTAAATAGAGCAAGCATCACCATCTCCACTTAACAGACGAGAAAAAAGACTCAAAGAAATAAAGTCAGTTAGCAAGTATTAAGGCCATGCATCAGGCACTACACGAGGTACCCAGATTTGACAGGCATAAGACGGAGCTTGTCTCCCATGGGGAGGCAGGAAATTAAGCAGTTCATTACAACAGTGGTGAGTGTCACCAAGAGACAAGTGGAGGGTGCTATGGGAAGACAGCAAAGGGAGGAAGGCCTAATGGGGCACAGGATGTTAAAGCTGTGACCTGGTATGGGCAGGAGCAAGCCAGGCAACTTGGAGGGGAGGAGGGGAGAGGGGAAACTGTTCCAGGCAGAAGAAACAGTGTGTGCAGGTGTGGGAGAAGTAAAATTTCTGTATTTGGAGTCACAGGGTGAGCCTGTGACAGAGCCAGGGCTTGACGGGGACAGGAGGGGTCATGTTGGTTGAACCCTTACTGTTCCGGACCTTCTGATATTCAGAGAGTCTGTGTGGTATCCACCACCCCAGAGCTTCACCTCACCTGACTGAGGAAAACTGAGGATAACTGATGACTAGTGCCCAGAGGAACAACATACGGGTCGGGTTCACATTTAAAGACTGATGGTGTACAGAACTGCTGTAGAGCTGTGGGCAAAAAAATTTGGCCTTCATTTTAGAAATGTTAATGAATAACTAACATTTCTTCAGCCAGATGGAAGGAAAAAAAATCTTGAAGAAATATAAGTCTTAGGAAATAATATTGGCTTGACTCTCCTTTCCTCACCATATAAATCTAAGCACCACTACAGCACTTTTCAGGGGTTTTTGGGTCATCTGTTTTAAGGGCAGAACACAGAAGGAGGGCTGAAATCCTCAGAACTACTTTCTTGGAGAGAGCAGGAGCAGATGAGGTACGTTCCACCAAGTCAGACCCCAGTGGAAACCTTCAGGGATGCAGCAGGTTCATTCCTGTTTTATGCTCAAATGTGGCACGGACTGCTCCCTCTGATTAAATGTGACTATGTTTTGATGCACTGACAAAGGCAAGGGCAAGAGCAGCCCTTGGTCTGGCGTGTGGCGCTCGAGCCTGTGCTGTGAATGTAAGCTTGTGGCAGGTGGGATTTTGTCCTTTTTAAGGGCGTGCAATGGGGGTGGGGCAAGGGTGAGGCCCTTGGGGCAATCAGGGCAGTGTGCTTTGGTCACTAGCTCAGTGTGCCAGGCCGTTACCTGCACACGGCCACATTGCCACCTGAACACCTGGACTCTCGCCAGCTGTAGCCCTTCCTCAACCTTGGGCAAGTGACTCCATCATTCATTCTAGGTGTCAGTTTCCCCACATGTAAAATGGGGACAATGGTGCCTACCCAGAGTGCTGCCATGGAGATGAAATGGGACAATGACATTAAGCCCTAGCACAGGGACCGCTGCAGCAGGCATGACACTCCAAGAGGAAGGAAGGTAACATGATGGCCCGATGACCACATGCCTTTGTCAAGGAGGGGTGGGTTATCACTCAACTTTGTGTTCATCTTCCAGCAATAGCAAAGGCCCACACCTACTGTCATTTTAGAATTACACTAAATAGTGGGGCATCTCGGTGGCTCAGTCGATAAGCATTCCACTACAGCTCAGGTCATGATCTCCCAGCTCCTGAGTTTGAACCCTGCGTCAGGCTCTGTGCTGACAGCTTCAGAGCCTGGAGCCTGCTTTAGATTCTGTGTCTCCCTCTTTTTCTCCCCCTCCCCCACTCGTGTTCTGTCTTTCTGTCTCTCAGAAAATAAATAAACATTAAAAAATTAAAAAAATTACATTAAATAGCTTAGTGGCTGAGGCAATGAATCAAAGAAAATATGGACCTCGTTCACATATTTCCTTAGCAAACTAATAAATGTCTTTAATTCTCTGTGCTTGGGTAGCATTCATGCCTTCAGACACATCATTTTCCTTCTTCCCTCCCAGCACCAGGATCTGCTAGCTGAATAGGGGTTACTGTCTCCAGTGTTAGATGAGGAATCATGACCTAAAGTGGCCTTCTGACTCATTGGCTGTGAACAGGGTAAATGGGGCCACAGGGAAGCCCCTGGGGAGCTGCTGGGCCTACATACTCTTGGGCTGTGCTAGCTTCATGGAAGTCCTGTCCAATTAGCTGGATCAGGACCAGTAAGCAGGCAGAACTGGTCTGTGAAATGGAAAAGGGGCCATGGACTTTCCCTTCATAACCCTGATTTGATTTCAATATTTTGACCTAACTGACCTACAATTAAATAATGAGCACTGACAACTGAATACTGACTCTCAGGATGCGAGGAGCAATGGGTAGAGGGCAGCATGAAGACTCAGTTCCAAGGCCATGGAGAATTAGAGAGAGAGGAGGCACGGCTGGGGATACGGCTCAGAATTCAGCAGCTCTGATGGCTGTGAGAGTAACAGGGTGCAGATGGCCAGGCTGTGATGCTGGCTGTCAAGGGCAGAGGTGGGTGCTGCACTCTTGGGGACATCGGGAGGATATGGGGTGGCAGCGGGCCTGACGGTCACTTGCCCGGGAGCCAGCACAGGGAAAGGAATTGGATGAAATCGGGAAAGGTCAGGCTGCTCCAGTTGATGGGGAGCACATTAACCTTTCAACAGCAGCAGGGGAGCTCATCAGGCTCCAAAACACAGTCATTAAAGGCCAGCCAGGCAGCTCAGCCAATGCTGGCCCATGGCTGCGTCCGGGAGGGCAGTCAGAGGAGTGGGTCATGGGGAGGCCGACTGGGGAGTGGAGGAGAGGAGAGGAGGGGCAGGCCCGGTGCCCAGAGTGAGCAGCTGGAGGGGCAGCTCTTTCCAGCTGGCTCTTCGAGTCCAGAGTGAAATGGCTGGGGTGGGACTGCCTGGGAGGGAATGTACTGGGGGATGGGGATGGGTGGGAGGTGTTGGCCTGAAAGGCTCTTAAAGCAGAGAAGGAAGCCTCCAGGCCTTTAGCTAATTTTCTCCACTAAAAGGAGATTTAACAAAACAAAAAACAATGGTGGTATCATAATGTAAATAAACTTCCATTAAAAGCTGCTAAGTAGTTTGGTTTTAAACAAAACAAAGCAACCCCCCCTCCCCAATCTATCTATTGGCTTTAGAACTATCCACCCACCACAAATGTTTCTCCAGCTGGCCCTCCACTTATTAAGGGCACAGACATGAGTGATAGATCTAAAGACAGTGGCATCAGAGTGCTAAGAAATATACATGTGTATGAAAATGTACTTCATCTTTTTGTATCTTTTTTTCCCCCTGTAAGATATGTTACTTGTTGCTCTTGGGTTTCTTTTATGTTCAGTTCAGTGTCGCAGATCTGAGTCAGTGAGAATGGTGAACACACAGGCAAAATGTAAAAAGGTGGGGGGTGACTATAGATCGTATCTTCCTGTGTAATCGGTTTAACCATTTTAAAAGAACTGACCGCTAATTAATAAAGCATCAATATATTCAGTGTAGGACAGCAAGTGCTTAATCAAAACTAGTCATTCAAGAAGGTACAGGTGTAATTTTATTTCAGAAATATATATTTTTAAAAAGTAGACAGAAAGCAAAAACAAACTACTGGGACTATACAAAAATAAAAAGGTTTTGCACAGCAAACCATCATCAAAACTAAAAGGCAACCGGGGCGCCTGGGTGGCTCAGTCGGTTAAGCATCCGACTTCAGCTCAGGTCATGATCTCGCGGTCCGTGAGTTCGAGCCCCGCGTCGGGCTCTGGGCTGATGGCTCAGAGCCTGGAGCCTGCTTCCGATTCTGTGTCTCCCTCTCTCTCTGCCCCTCCCCCGTTCATGCTCTGTCTCTCTCTGTCTCAAAAATAAATAAACGTTAAAAAAAAAATTAAAAAAAAAAAAAAACTAAAAGGCAACCTACTGAATGGGAGAAGATATTTGCAAATGACATATCTGACAAAGGGTTAATATCCAAAATATATAGGGAATGTATACAACTCAATAGCAAAAAACCCCAAATAATCTGATTAAAAAATAGGCAGAAGACCTGAATAGACATTTTTTTTCCCAAAGAAGACACACAAAGGGCCAACCGACACATGAAAAGATGCTCAATATCACTAACCATCGGGAATGCAAGTCAAAACCACAATGAGATATCACCCTACAACTGTCAGAATGGCTAGAATCAAAAAGACAAGAAATTATAAGTGTTGGCAAGGATGTGGAGAAAGAACAACCCTGTGCACTGTTGGTGAAAATGTAAATTGGTGCAGCCCCTGTGGAAAACAGCATGGAAGGTTCTAAAAAAATTAAAAATAGAGATAATATATGACCCAATAGTTTCAATACTGGGTATTTACCTGAAGAACACAAAGACTAATTAGAAAAGCTATACGCACCCCTATGTTTACTGCAGCATCATTTAAAATAGCTAAGATATGGAAGCAATGTAAGTGTTCATCAACGGATGGATAAAGAAGATGTGCTACGTGTACACACTGAAATATTACGCAGCCATAAAAAAGAATCAGATCTTGCCATTTGTAACAACATGGATGGACCTGGAAGCTATTATGGTAGGCGAAATAAGACAGAAAAAAGATGAATATCATATGATTTCATTTACAGGTGGGATCTAAAAAAATAAAACAAATGAATAAACAAACAAAAAGCAGAATCAGACTTACAAATACAGAGAACAAACTGGTGGTTACCAGAGAGGAGGGAGTTAGGGAGATGGGCAAAATGGGTGAAGGGGAGTGCGAGGTTCAGGCTTCCAGGTATGGAATGAATAAGTCATAGAGATGAAAAGTACGACTTTGGGAATATAGTCAATGGTACCGTAATAGCGTTGTAGGGTGACAGAAGGTAGCTACCCTCGTGGTGAGTACAGCATAACGAATGGACTTGTCGAGTAAGTCACTATGTTGGACGTCTGAAACTAATGTAACATTGCACATCAACTGTACTTCAGTTAAAAAAGGAAAAGAGTAGACAAGAGTGACAAATATTGAAAACTATGCTAGTTATGCAAGAGTTTTATTTCTTTTAATGCCAAGTTTGAGATGTCTTATATACTGGATATATAAATAACTTTTCTGGATGTATCAAAAATTAAATTAACAAGCATACATTATACCATCGACCTTCGCCTAGAAGTGAAAGCGATATCATGGTTCAAAGGAGTAGGACATAGTGACAAAGACTTTAGTAAAAATAATTTAGAGTTCTGTTATTTAAATATTTCACCTTTAGTAGTTTTATCAATTTAGTCTGTGAAAATGGGTCCAGAAGAGGGGAACACAGTGTGGATGGTAATGGGTCAAAGTTGGTAATTTAAAGTATGGTAGTAATAAGTTACAACATGCCTTCTAAGGGGTGTCTGGTTCCTTCTGACCCCTTCCCCAGGGCTTGTTAACTCAGGTGGTGTGAACAATTAGCTCTGCTCTTCCGTAATGACATATCCTCTCCTGGCTGTAGGAGCAGAGGGTCAGATCGTAGGGTCTCCTCACCCCAGGGGACCAGGCTCACCTTTGAGAGGCCTTCTCCACTAGCAGAGAAGGAAGGAAGGAAGGAAGGAAGGAAGGAAGGAAGGAAGGAAGGAAGGAAAGAATCTCCAGGCAAGAACTCCAGCACCTCAATCCTGGGACAGAGAGAACTACTCCCCACTGGAGACATGTGAGAAAGGGGACCATCTGAAGAGCTTGGAATATTAGTGTGTTACATTCATTTTTTTCTTTTTTAATTGTGGTAAAATACACATATCACATAAAATTTATCATTTTAACCATTTTCAAGAGTACAATTCAGTGGCATTAACCACATTCACATCATTGTGTGGCTGAGAGCACTATCAGTCATTTTTAAAGAGGACGTACCCTCCTAAGAATGCCGCATGCGTTCCTACAGGCTCACGGCAATTATGGGCAGTGATAAAACGGGTTAAAACACACTTTGGCCCAGAGGCCCCTCCTGTGGCATCTTCTTTGCCCAGACATCCAGCAGCGGGTCCATACTAACCCTCAGGTGTCCCAAAACCCACTAGACCATTTGAAAGGGCAATTAGTGGCTTCATACAATTCATTGTTTATTTACTCAAAAGACTATAACAGTTTCTTCCAGGCTGCTCTGTTCTATTGTGTAAAATACAAGTTTGGGACCTTTTAAAATGTGTGTTATTTACCTGATAGAACTCAATGGCTTCTCTGGAGCCATTCAGTTTTATTGTGGAAATTAGTACTAGGGGGGCTTTTTAAAAGCTGAATTTTAGACCTGACAGCCTGCATTTGCTCACATTGTTAACGCAGTCAATTGAGATAACAGCCACCAAAGGGCAGTAGGGGACACTTACATGGCCTCCCCAGAAGAAGCAGTAAGGCCAAGGGGGCCCACTTTTGTGAATACGTATGGGTACCGTTGGGTCCTGTTAGAGAGGAGAGTGCTGGCTCAGGGACTTGGCATTTTTTTCTCCCTCCACACGGTTCCCCTGAACAGAGCTTATCAGGGATCCATCTCCATGGTATATAAGAATCGCTGTTTGCTTTTGAAATAAAGATTACTTACTTTGAAATATTACACGAGACCAATTCTTTGGAGATATGCCGAAAAAGGTGTCAGGAAATGGCCCAGATTGCCTTTTCTACAGGAATCAAGTAGGAAGATGATGTGGAAGAGACTTGGCTGGAGCCTCTTGGAAGTCATGTGTGAGCCTCACCTAGGACCGATGGACCACAAGTTGGCTTTTAGGGGAGGACAGGCTAGGTTAGGATAGATTACAAAATAGGGATGGTATAAGCCACAGTCAGGCATAGTTCTTGGGATTTCTTGGTACCTATTTTCCTACAATGTCAATGTAAGAACATGACCCACACTATTAGCTATTCAGGGTTTCATATATTAAGTCCATAATGTAATATTTTCCTCCCCCGGTTTTTAAGCATCGTGGTAGGACTTAAATCAGAGAGTATCTCATGGTATCTTGATGAATGACTCTTCTCAGTGGTGTAGTAATTACTACCATATGAATAGAATAATAGATATTTTTTCTATTTATCACCTCATTTAATCTGGACATAAACCTAACAAGGAGGGCATTACTATCATCTTGTTTATGCAACGGAGAAAGTTCAGATGCAGATGGGTAAACACTTAGCCCAAAGAAAATTCTAGTCCAAGTTTAAGGATTCAAAATCCCATCCTTGCTTCCTGATGAGGGGGGGTTAGGGAGAGCTGGGCCAGAGGTTTGGTATTTTTTCCCTTTTTATCATGAGAGCAGAGATAAGAGGCATAATTTGAATTCCTGGTCTTTATTGTTTGAAAGGCACTGAGTAAGTCTCACTGAGCAGTCATTTTGTATAAAGTACTACCTAGTATTTAAGATGGGGATCCTGTTCTCCAGTCGGTTGTTGAGACCAGACATAAATACATAAGGTGAGCAGAGGACGGAAGCAGGACTGTGTCCACAATTACATGAGGTGCTGATGGAATAGGTGTGTGAGAGCCAGGTAAGGGGGTTATATTCAGGGTTTCCATAGAAGATGAAGCTTGAGCTCACATTTGAAGGAAGCACTGTGCAGCAAAAGGCGAGCCTCACCCCTCTGCATCAGTGGCTGTCTAGAGTTGGCTTTCACACGCCTTTCCCTTTAGAAGCCTACACCCCAGCAGAATGAAGGGCCTGAAGCTCCCTGTTCACCCCCACAGGCTTGCTTGCTCAGACCAAAGCCACTCTTTCTGCAGAGAAGGCCGGTCCTTCCCTTTCCGCTCCTGGGTCATCTGAAGCTACCATCCTTTACATATACTTCAAATCCCTCCTCCCTGCTCCCCTCCTCTGTGCTCTGAGAGTACTTCAGTGCTGTCACTGCACCCCTCCAGTAAAGTTATTTCTTTATAAATTGATGGGGGGGCGAGGGTGATTACTGAAGCAGCTAAGAGCATCATCCACCAGAGTCAGACCACTCTGGGGCTTTATGTCCATAAGACTTTGGGTAAGTTATGTGTCTCTGGTCACCCAGATTCACTAGGATTTTAGGGAGAGTATTTGGGAAATGAAATGAAATAAAACTTCATTGAAAATATCACCTCTTTAGGACCCTTATGTTGAATCCTTCCTTCCTAGCTGAGAGGATTGTTGTGAGGAGTAAATGAAGTGATGCGTAGGAAATGCTGAGTGCAGCACCTCCACATGACTGCTGTGCTAATAAGACCTATGGTCAGGTATGCACATGCTGACAGTTAATATACATAGTAGTTACACATATGCCTAAGTTTCTTCTATCACGTTGTAAACTCCCGGAGAGTGGGATCCACAGGTAATAAATTTCGGTATCTTCCATATAGACCAGCACAATGCCTTACCCATTATAGGGGCTCAGTAGTGTAAATATCCTACAAAAGAATGCAGGAAAAAAAGGAGCCTGCATCACTGGTGGAGAGAATATGTGAGAACATTGTAAGTTGTGGCAGCAGTATGAATCACAGAAATGAGGAGCAAGGAGGGGAGACAGGGAAGGGCCAGAGGTCATCTGGCCTAACCCCCTCTCCATGCAGGAAACCTCTCCATGGCATCATAGAGTTCTCCATTGGTTACTGAGTCCTAATTTAATTCCACTCTAATTGCACTGGATGATTTTAATCTTTTGAAGTGTTTTTCAAGTTTTAATTTTAATTTCAGTTAGTGAACAGTGTCATATTAGTTTCAGGTGTGCAATACAGTGATTCAACAAGTCCATACATCACCCTGTGCTCATCACAAGTGCCCTCCTTAATCCCCATCACCTGTTTCACCCATGCCTCCACCCCTCCCCCTTCTGGTAACCATCAATTTGTTCTCTATAATTAAGAGTCTGTTTCTTGCTTTGTCTCCCTCTCTCTTTTCCCCTTTGCTTATTTTGTTTCTTAAACTCCACATATGAGTGAAATCATATGGTTTTTGTCCTTCTCTGATTGATGTATTTCACTTAGTATAATACTCTCTGGCTCCATCCATGTTGTAGCAAATGACAAGATTTCATTCTTTTCTTTTTATGGCTGAATAATATTTCATTATATATAAGTCTCACATCTTTATCCATTCATCAGTTTCTTGGCTACTTTTGGACTGATTTTTAAAAAACGATTCCATTTTTTCCCATTCTTTACCTGTGTGGCAGTTAATAGTGTTTCTCAATTCTATAGCATCTTATAGGCACAGACATCTGCTCTAAGCCCTTAGTGGTGAGCCCCTGACCACCAACCTCTATCTCCTGGATGGTCTGCTGCAGTGGCACACAGCAAGTTTCAGAAAAGTATTTTCTGTTTTCTTTTTTCTTTTCTTTTTCTTTTTTAAAATTGACATCCAAATTAGTTAGCATATAGTGAATCAATGATTTCAGGAGTAGATTCCTTAATGCCCCTTACCCATTTAGAAAAGTATTTTCTATTTTCAGCCCAAAGTTACCATCATTTAACCACAAAACATTGGTCCTAGTTTATCCATTTATTTGCTCATTTTTTTCTTTCATTCATCAAGTGACTTACTGTGTCTCCTAATTGCTAGGAATTATGCTAGGTGCTAGGGATAAAAAGATAATCAAGCCAGAAATGTTAGGATTATTATAACTATTAGCAGAAACAAAGTGTTAGTACAGACTGAGTAAACTAGTTGTTAGAATGTAAAACGTGGCACAAGCCACCAGTCTCTGACCCCTTCCAAGCTTGCTTTGTTGCTGTGTGATGGAGGACAAGAAAATCACACTCACTGGGAGTCTTAGGACCTGGAGTTTAGTCCCAGCTCTGCTACTTGCTACCTTGTGACCCTGGATGAGTCCCATCACCTATCTCAGGCTCAGTTTTCTTACCTGTAAAATGGGTCCTTCCTATCTCACGGGGTTGTTGTGAGAGCCACAAAATGAGACAGTCAATGTGATAGTGCTTCTAAACTCTAAAGCTCTTTCAAAAAGTTTTTAATTTACACGGTACACCAAAGAGACTTCATTATAACTAAGGAGTCCTTTGCATTGGAGAGACTGCTGTGGGTCTCAAGGGCAGGGCTGATAGACATTGTCTAGCATGCCACATTAGCATCTTTAAAGTTGGAAATTTAAAGCTTTCTTAAAAAGTTCTGCATCGCCCCCTTTTTGGACCCTTTCAGAAGAGACCAACTGTTAGTAGTGCATGGCAACTTGACTCTCCTCTCAGGACATCAGGGACATTATGTAAAATGTTACCCAGAAAGTTGTGCTTCTGTGCTGGTGGCCATCCCCAACATGCTCCCTTTGCTTGGCTGAAGTTGGTCCACTTGGCAAGGTGTCAGGAAGATGAAGCTGAATGCACCCCGCGTGCCCCCCCCCCCCCCGCCTCACCACAGTCTGATGCCCACCCGGTGCTCCTCACCTTGCATTGGGGCCATTTCCAGTCCTGTCTTTGGATGAACACCAGCCCCACGTGGAAGTAAAACCCCTTCATTTTGGTCTAATTCTCATTTACTTAATTCCATTACATTCTCCCTAATGGGAAGTAGAGATTTTAGGGGTGTGATTCATGTGAATGAGCTGTATGAGGCCTTTCTTTTTGCATAGCCAGCAACCCCCTGGATGGGAAAGCCCTGAGCATAGGGGCATGGCCGTTTCTCCTCACCACTGCACCCCTGCCTGCCCCAGCTCTGCTCCTGGCTGAACACGCGGGATGCGCTCAATAAATGCTTGTGGCGTAAGTGAATCAATCAATGGCAGTTGTTTGGATTTCAATATAAATGGATCTTGGACCTGAGATATTGCCAGATGGGCAGACAGGTTACAGTCTGGTGATGCATCTCCATGGCTATAAAAATGTAGCCATTTCTGGAGTCGCACGCTGACATTTCAGAAGATGATTATATGCACAATTTAACCACACGGCCACTTGTGCCCTCCAAGTGCCATCGCTTCAACAACTGTTTTCATGTTGGCTTTCTTGCTGCTCATTCCTTTTTTTTTTTTTTTAGTCAAGCACAGTTTTTTTTCCCAGCTTCTCTTATTTCCAGCTGAATGTGATTTATTCATATGAAATTATGCTCCATTTTTATAAAACCCAAGTTACTGCAAATGATGCTTGAGGTTTCACAGAAAATATTAATTCCTGATCTGCTGCTATAAAGCATCCCTGCTCGTTCTGCGGCAGCCCTGTCGCTCTGAGACAGATGGAAGCAGTCCAAGGGTATGATTAACTTCTTAGCCCTGGCAATTTCCTAGTGCTCCTCTTGCCCTAGATTTCAAGATTGACCTCCAGCTTCTCTGCAAATGCACAGTTGCTCAGCTTGATAAATCACACGAATCCCGTTTTTGATCACAGTTATCTACTATTTACTACTTATGAAGGGAAGTTAATCATATTCCAAGGCACTTCATATGCGGCACACATACCCTTCCTTCTCTGAACAGCACTTTGCATATTTTCCACATTACTGGCGATGTGGCAGCTTTCACAGTGCGGCGAGTCAACACCAAAGACACACCTTTATAAATGAGCCTCGTGCCCATTTATCCTGATTCTCCTCTGCCTCTCTCTACCCTATCCAGTACAATAATCCATAAGGAGGAAAAAACCAGTTGGGAGGCACATCATAAGGAGTGAATAAGTAAGAAGGAGAGTGTCTCTTTACAGACTGAAATTTTCTTGTAAGTGGCTTGTTTTACCTCGTTGAGGATTTTGCCACCTCTTCCTGCCTTGGTCTCTTGCTTTTTTCACGATTTGGGGCATCGGTAAGCCTCTCGTAGGCCAGATGACTTTCAAAGGCATAAAACGGATGAAAAGTTCCACAGTCAGCAGTAGGAAAGAACAAAAAGACGTGCCATTCTACCCTCACACAACCCTTCCTGTCACTGCAGGGTGGCACAAGTTAGCTGGGCTGAGGCCCAAATTTGCCTTGCCAGTGTGAGCCAGTCTTGATGCTCTGGCTATTTGGGATGAACTATAAATTAAACCCGTTGTTCAAGCAAGACCAAACAAGGCCACCTCTCTGGAGGTGACCGCAGAAGATTTTTAAATTTAGAGAATGGAAATACTATAGTTTTAATTTATTGAGGTTGTGTACTGATTACTTAGGACTCACTGAACTTGAAAGCACAGTCTTAAGTGTCAGATATTGGATTTCTGCTAGAATGCCTATTTAAACCAGGAAACTGGAGAAATGAAAAGATAGACAAGATTGGCCTTCAGAAGACATCTGGATACTGTCATCTCAGACACCCCACAGGGACAAAGTTTCTGCTTGCCATTAGAAAGGAAGGGGAAATGCCAACACTTTCCCTTATAACTAGTCTCATCAGGTCAGGTCTCAAAAGGCCTGGACGCAGGTTTTCTCCTGGGGAAGCAGAGAACAGCCGTTGGCTTCCTTCATTATACACTCACATCCCCCAATGACCCCACATCAAGTAAACCCCTAGGTCATCATCAAGTGTACATCTTGAAACAAAATGGCTCTACTCCTGGATCAGACGTCCTGTGTTCACCAGGTACTCAAGGTGGTTGTAAGGCTAAATGGAAGAGAAGGGGGCCACATATGAACTAACTATCGGGACATGAGACAAGAAGTCTGTGGTGGCACAGCCCAAGCCAACATGGGCTTTTTTATCCAACTGCAGAATTACAGAACGCAGGAAGCACCTTCTGGGGTCTGACAAGTGTTGTCATTTTCTAGGGCAAAAATGAAAGTGCTTGTTCATCGTTATGGAGTTTTATTTATTTATTTTTTAAAGTTTATTTATTTATTTATTTTGAGAGAGAGAGAACAGGGGAGGGGCAGAGACAGAGGGACAGAGAATCCCAAGCAGCTTCTGTGCTATTAGTGCAGAGCCTAACATGGGGCTTGATATTATCATCCTGAGATCATGACCTGAACCAAAATCAAGAGTTGGATGCTTGGGGCACCTGGGTGACTCAGTCAGTTGAGTGTCCAACTTTGGATCAGGTCATGATCTTGCGTTCCTGGGTTCAAGCCCTGCGTTGGGCTCTGTGCTGATACCTCAGAGCCTGGAGCCTGCTTCTGATTCTGTCTCTCTCTCTCTCTCTCTCTGCCCCTCCTATGCTCATGCTCTGTCTCTCAAAAAATAAAACAAAACATTAAAAAAAAAAGTCAGATGCTTAACTGAGCCACCCAGGCACCCCATCGCTATGGAATTTTATATCAAGAAGTGACAACAGGCTGGAAAAAAAATTGTTTAGTAAAACAGATGAGTTTATGTAAATAGATTAATACCAGGCTCTAAGTAGTCAGGGATATTGGGGTTAGATCTCCACCTTGGGAAGGTCATGACTTGGGGGGAATCTTTACTCAATTCTATTCCTACCCTGAGGTGGATCCTCTGACAGACAGAATACTAGGCAAGACACACAGGAGTATGTCCCAGAATCATATTCATTATTTTCTAGAAAATACTGGTTTATTCAACAGAATAAGTAATGTGCTAGAAAATGACATATTACCTGGTAAGTTAACATTCCCTAATTTAAGAAAACAGAAAATATAAATCCAATTAACTCAGTAGGTATTTTAAGTTCTTATTTTAAAAAGGGTTTAAAATTGTATCTCTAAATGATTACACATACCTTTCACATCTATTACTTGTGTGGCCCCAAATTAGTGGAAAACATAGAATAGAGAAAGCACAGACAAGGTAGCTTTACACGACTGCACTGTTAGAATGGCAAAGTCAACTCATTACTTTAAAATGAGCCTAATTCCCCCAATTTTGAACAGAAAAAAACATTAGATTTAAGGGGGTAATGCTCTATTATATTTAAAGATGGAAAATTCAAAAGAAGAGAAATTATAATGGGAACCTGTTTCTCTGTTTCCAGGGAATGGGCTTTTTTTTTTTTCCTCACAGTATTCTGATCTTACCGGTTACAGAATCAACAGAGGCTAAGATGCTAACTTACCGGTTGACTGACTATTGGGTTTGATGAGGGGTTTTAGAATATCAGAAGAAAGTCAAGGGGGAATAGTGTTGCTATCATTAAAATCCATGTACATTTTCTATCCAAGACAGAGTCACGTGTCTTTTGGGAAGCAGTCTTAGAATGTATCAATTCTAGTTTCCGATGACTTGTCTTTGTATTTGCAGCCATGTCTTCAAAGGAATTCAATTATTTTCCTAAAATAGGTTTTGATTCATTCTACCAAAGTTCATAGTGATGTTTTGTGCCTATATATGTAGCTTTATTGAAATACAGTTTATATACCATAATGTTCATGCATTTAAAAAAACACAGTTTGATGGTTTTCAGTATAGTTACAGGGTTGTGAAACCATCACCATAATCTAATTTTATAACATTGTCAGTACCCCCCCCCCCAAAAAAAAATCTAACCATGGCAATAACATTATCTTGTAATCTGAGGGCTTTTGCTTGCTTATCAGTGCATTTTGTTGAAGGAAGCTCTTACTTAATAAGTCAAAGGGGAAAAAAAGAAGTATGTAGAGGAAAGGAATTAATGTGTCAGATTTTAAATGTTTTGATCCAGAGTCTCGTACCAATAGACTCCGAAGCAGTACAGTTTATCAGCTTTTGTGAAAATCCCAGGAGCAATTGTAGACGATCCTGTGGCAGCCACTCTTACAGCACACAGGCTTGTGTGGTTGTCATGGGGAAGGCTTTTCAAATGAAATAAAAATACTCACGCTCAGCCTGCCACCATAGAGGAAATGCTTTTCACCCATGTGCACAGATAATTTGCCTCAGTGACAGGTTTTACCTTGGAGAAGCAGTGAACTGAGCTAGTTGACACAGTCAATTATTATTCATTCCACACACACACACAAAGAAAAAAAAAAAAGAAAAAGAAAAAGAAAGAAAGAAAGAAAAAAAAAGAACTGAGAAGGAAGGGGAAGGTGGTGACAGTTAGCTAGCTAATGCTAAGGTGCCCACCAGCCAGCCAGGGTAACATCTCCTTCAGCTGGCTCTAACACCGTAAGAGCCTGACTTGTGAAGAGAAACTGGGGCTTCATCTTCGCCTCCTGACAGTTCTTTAAGAGACACACATACACACACCGCAACCTCAGTAAATGAAAGCTTAAAAACCAATCAAAACAAAAAGGGCATGGTCCATCCCTGAAAGTAACTTTATATATCCCTGTTCAGCTATCTTTATAAAGCCTTTCTGGCAGAGCACGATGTGAAATACAGCTTAAGTGTGTTTACTGATTAGGTTTATATATCTCATGCAATAACACAAGTCCAAAAACACAAGCCAAAGTGAGGAGGGAAAAGTCAGGCTCTCAGGACCATGAACTGGGTTATGTGCACAAAGTATTTCATGAGAGGATTTCATCAAAAGACAGACAGCTCTTGTGAAATGATATGGAAAAAGTCTGAAGAAAACATCTCAAAACGAATGAAGTACTTATTGCTGAAAAATGAGCTTAGATTGCAACCAATTCCAAAGTTCAGAATTTACTGCACCATTCAGGTCTTTCCCTCTAAGTTTCTTGTCTCCTGTTTCATTGCACAACAAGGGATTCTTCATACTTTCTATGAAATACAACAAGGCGATTTTTGCAGTAATAAACTCCACACATGCATGACAAATCCAAGCATGTAAAATGTTTAACATCCCAGTTCACAGACACTTTAGGGACAAAATCCGATTATGAATTATATGCCACAATAAATAGGGCTCAATGTTTCATAAAGCAATTTATAGTTCATAAAAATGACAAAATGTACCTGTCAGACAGAGCGTGGAGAGCAGTTCTCTGGGCTGCCTGCTGGAAGGAAGGGCAGAGATGTTTATTTAATATTCTGACTTTAAATTATGTACTCAATCAACACTTTTAAAAAACCTGTGTCACACACGTTTTTGCCATGTGGCCAACTATTAAACTACTAGCAACATAGTAGAGACCCATCATGTTATGAAATGGACGCTCCTCAGAGTTAACTGAAGCCCACAGCACACACCTGCCACCAGGGGGCGCGAACGGGGAGGCACGGAGTTCTAGGTGAGGTTAGACTAGTCTCTAGAGACCCGGAGAGGCTCAGACCTACACTCTGAAATCATTTCATTTTTACACTCTGAAATCACCTTTACCATTGCTTTATTCTACTTTCCTGTAAGAAAAAAATCTGTTTTGTTTCCTGTAGCTTCTTCCTCAATGAAAGTGTAGTAAAAATAATTTGTTAATTTATTTTTGAGAGAGAGAGAGAGAGCGAGCACACACTCACACACATGAGTGGGAGAGGTGCAGAGAGAAAGGAGGACAGAATCCAAGGCGGGCTCTGCACTGACAGCAGACAGCCCAACGTGGGGCTCAAACCCACGAACCGTGAGATCAACACCTGAGCTGAGTTTGGAACACTTAACCAACTGTGCCACCCAGGTGCCCTGAAAGTATAATTTTTTACTCAGTTTTTAGATTTATTGAAAAAAGTCAGTACAATTGGAAATTGGAACACTGGTTGGAAGAGTCAGAGTATTAGGAGATTACTGATTTGTTTTAGGCATAGTAATGATATTGTGGTGATTTTTAAAAGTGTCTTTTAGAGATCCATTTTGAAATATGGATACAATTATATATTGTTGGGATTTGTTTTAAAACAGTACAGTTGGAAGGAAGGGAGAATGGATGGGCATTTATAAATGAGACATGATGGCCTTGGGTTGGTAACTGTGGAAGCTAGGTGATGAGCACACTGGGGGATTAGTATATTATTCTGTACATCTTCGTATGTTTTTGAAACTTTCCATAATACAAAAACTAAGAGAAAAAGGCTGCCATTTCTCTATCAGATTCTCTCATGTTTGTAATCACTTTCTTTTTGTCTGGCTATTCTAAATTTTTGTACATTGGCTTTCTATCACTTAATACTCTGAGGCTTCAGAAGGCCAAGGTCATACTCTGTTCTCTGTCTCAGAAGTTATAATTGGGAGGGGATCAAAGCATGGCCTCTTAGACCAAGGCTCACTCAGGGTGTACTAGAAAATAAAGAGTGCGTACAGTTCATTTTCACCATGTATGCTACATATGTCAAGTTTATTAATTACCAGGGACACCAAAACATTTCCCATGTTATTCCTCTTTCCATTTAGACAACAGACTAAATAGAATCTTCATATTAGAAAAAAAATCTGACACATTAGTATCATCATCCCTATTACAGAAATGAAATACACCCTTGATAGTAGCTGCATGTTCCTGGATCAGTCAGTCCAACACTTACTGAATTCCTACTGTGTAGAAACTATTATACTGGCCTCCAGGAGGGACAAAAACAAAAGCAGAATAAGTAGTCATCGTCTTAGGGAAGCTCAATCCCTAGGTAGGAAGTCACTCGGGGGTCCAGGGATGACTTGAGGACACTTAGGAAATAAAATGCAAATGAAAAGGTTAAGGTAGGACAGCATCAGGAAGGTGCCCATCTGAGGGACAGCTAATGGCTGGTGGATCAGCAGCTCCTCAAACAGTGCCTGGAACTGTTAGCAAGTGCTCAGTAAATATCTGCTGAGTAGATGTTAAATGAATGACTCAATCAGGGAATCCTTTTCACTGAAATTTAAGCAGAACTTTATTTATTAAAAAAAATTGTTTTACATTTATTTATTTTTGACAGACAGAGCACTAGTGGGGGAGGGGCAGAGAGAGAGAGAGAGAGAGAGAGAGAGAGAGAATCCAAAGCAGGCTCCAGGCTATGAGTTGTCAGCACAGAGCCTGATGCGGGGCTTGAACTCACAAACTGTGAGATCATGACCTGAGCTGAAGTCGGATGCTCAACCGACTGAACCACCCAGGTGCTCCAGAACTTTATTTTTTTTAGTTTATTTATTTTGAGAGAGAGAGAGAAAGAGAAAGAGGAAGAGAGAGAGAGAGCAAGAGAGAGCAAGCAGGGGAGGGACAGAGAGAGAGGGAGATAGAGAATCCAAGCAGGCTCGCTCAGTCAGCATGGAAGTCTGAAGTGGGGCTCGATCCCATGAACTGTGAGATCACGGCTGAGCCAAAATCAAGAGTCAGACGCTTAACTGACTGAGCCACCCAGGTGCCCTTGAGCAGAACTTTAAAGACAAGGAGGAATGTGGGCAGGGAGAAGACGTGTTGGTCATACTGGAGTAGGAGGTAGAGCAAAGGCCTGTCCAAGCCTCTAGCAGTGGTTCTCAACCAGGACACCCCTTACTCCCAACCCCAGAAGTGTCTGGAATTGAGCAGGGGAGTTTCTTTGTATTATATTCATGAGGGGGATTACTACAGGCATTTAGTGCCTGGGGTCGGGGATGCTAAAACCTTTTAAAGATCAGGAAGTTCACTTATACGGTGAGGAAATGTCCCCTTAAAATGACAAGGGTATCTCTACAGAGAAACACTGTAGCAAAGTAGGAATGAAAGTCAGATTTGAAATAAGTGACACAGGGAACATTAGCCTCTGGGCCTGGCAAAAGGAACTGAAAATAAATGAGTAAGAGGAACTTAGATAATTCCCACAAATGACATAACCACATTGATTTAAGAAAAAAAAACATAAGGTCTGTGAAACTGGGAATTGAAAGTCTTACATTCCGGGAGAGGTTTTGCTATTCATTTATATGGCAACCTTGAGTCTGGCCCTCAACCTATGTCTGTTTCCAAACTGCCCTCTCCTTCTCTGAAGGGAATGATGAGGGAGCCAGTCAGTCACTGTCCAGGCTACTGAGGACAGTCTAAGGGGTTATTGCCTCCCCCTTCTCCCCTGGATTCCAGCAAATTAGGGCCCAAATGTCCTGGCATTCCAGTGTCACATAATCAGTCAAGAGAGAAAAGAAGAATATCTGCATAGCTTGTCTTGGCGAGGACAACTGAGGGAGTAGAAAGATGCATGGGGAAAGAGGGGAGAAGCCTGAGGAAGACTTGGAGCCCAGAAGCCCCCTCTGATACCTCAGAGGACAGGTATTTCCTTCTCTCATGCTCCTTTCTTGGTGCTTTCCCAGAGGGCCAGCCCAGGAGCATGCCCACAAAAAGCACCCAGCAGGTGATGGGCAGCCATCACTGTTCCCACGTTTGTCTCCTAAAGGGTTCTCTTATCACTCATCAAGATGGCTTTCACCTTTGGCAGCCGTACTTGAAAAGAACTTAACTCTCTACTCTTGACTCTGGCTAAATGCACAAAAAGAATTTGGAACTCCCCAAAGGAAAGATGGCATGCATTATTAGTACAGTCTCTTAACATCATCTCAGCAGGAGGCACTGGAGACTGACTCTTCCTGGAATAACAAAAATCATAAGGGATGTGACCAAAAGTTCAACAGAAACCTCTAACATGGCATCTGAAGTTTCCCCTAGCCATGACAGTCAATGTTTAAAAAAGTGTATTGATTCTTTTTTCTCCTGCCTCCAAATACTTCTTACTGACTTTTGTGGTAGGGAAACACAGTGCTTTTTGATGTGAAGCTTATAAGAAAGTTATTTAGAGAGCAAAAGCAAAAGCAACACAAAAACTGAGAAACTCAGCTGTTCAACCATCACTGGAGTGATGCATCCCAGGTGGTTGGCACCTGTTGAGAGCAAGTCCATAGGACTGATGTTGACTGAGATCTCTAACAGAAGCTGAATTGGCGGCTTGGAGCAGGGGTTTCTTTCCTTTACCAGATGGATGTGATGGTGGAGCCAAAAGGTTTAGACATATGTCACAGACATATGAAGGCTTAGACATCAGTCATCCCAAGTCACTAAGCAGTGTCTTTCTGTGACCGTCACTCTCCAATCTGTCCACACAATGCATGTTACCACCCACTTAACACTGCGGTATTTAGCATCATTGATTGCCTGCACCATTATTTTCAATGCCTGGTTTTGATTATGCTATTTAATTTGCAGTTTATTCTACATCATTAAAAACTTTACAGAGGATGACTCATCATCCATCAAGAAAAGAGATGAGAGTATTTTAAACATTTTAAATAATTCCTTGAGAAAATCATAGCTTTATGGCATTAGATTGAAATTGTATGTCATATACCAAGGCAAAGACCACAAAAAAATTTTTTTTACTGCCTCCTCTCTTAAAAGTAGTTTGGCTTTTGCATACTGTTTTACTTCACTCTTGGAAAATAATAAGATAAATAAACATTGCAATTAAAGAGCAGAGAAAAAAATTACTTAGGTGACTCATGATTGAAGCTTGAAAAACTACTCATAGTAAACTAGATGAATTGCCCAATTTCCTTCTTTCAAGAGTTGTACATTACAGCGACCATATTTTTCTCTTCCTAAATCATCATCTCCTTTTGTAACTTTCCTCTTATTTTGTTCTCAGGAAAATAGGTTGAGAGGGTTAAGAGAATACTTCATTGATCTTTCCTGAGTTCATTACTCATTCACAAATGACTCTGAAGCATAAGTCTATGAGACAAAACAAGCTTTCCACCAGAAATAATAATTTTCCAGGTTCTCCTCAAAAGATGACATCTTTTCTCTGTCTTTATTACAGCAAGTTCAGTGTTTTGGAACATAATCAGTAGACATTCAGGTTTCAATGTATGCTAAATGAATTACCAGTCAAAATCTGTTATTGAGGGAACTCAAAGAGGAAATTAAGTGCCCTTCTTATAATTGGGTTGTGCATAGAACAAGTTTATGGATATTGAAGCAGGGAGGAGAATGAAAGGAACAGGCTGAAATTCAGCAGGGTCTCAGGATGATCCAATTTCTTTTTTACTTGATAGAAACAGAATTAACACGTGGACAGCTCTGTAATTTGGTCTGAAGTACCTATGATGTACAGTCACTGGGCTCGGCTTAGGTGACAGGCAAAACAGACAAAACCCTCACCATATTGTAGTTAGGGTCTAGCGTGAGTCAGACATGAAAAATTAAACACACTTAAACATGCTAGATTACAAGGGCTATGACTGAAATGGACAGGTGCTATGAAACAGAATATGAAGATCTCATTTGGAATGAATGGTCAGGGAGGGCCTGCTAACGAAGTAAAGCACAAAAAATCTGATGCTTGCAGGATAAAGAAGTTACTGAGCCAGAGACATGGGAGTGGGTGGGGAAGGAAGGGCTCCTGGCAGGGAGGACAGTTTGGGAGCAAAGGCTTGAGGCTGGCCTAGATCCTTGCTCAGTTGAAGAACTATATGAAGGACACCACGGGGGAGCTCAGTGAGAAGTGGGGACAGGGGCAAATCCCAAGGGCTTTGGAGGTCAAATTAAGGATTTTGGATATTATCCATAGGGCAATAGGAGGTCATTGAAGGATTTACATTATTGGAAGATGGGTGAAGGATATATGGGATCTGCTTGTACATTCTTTGCATCTTCTGGTGAATCTATAATTGAAAAAAAAAGCAGGGAGTGAGGCAATAAAACTGACATTTTTCAGATATCACTCTGGCTTCTGTGCGGTGAATGGATTTGAGCAGGAAGGGACAATGTTTGAGGTTGTTGCAACAACGGAGGCAGGAGAAGTGCAGGGTAGCACTGGAGAGAGTTTGTGTTATGTTCTGGAGGCGGAGCTGAGGGAACTTGTGATGGGTGGGATGTGGCAGACTTGGGGGGTGGGGTGGGGAGGACATCAGGAAAGAGTCCCAGGCTTCTGCCTTGAGCACCTGGTAAGCATGAGGAGCCACTGATCAGGATGGGCACCACCGGTGCAGGTATACGGGCAAAGGTAGATTTTAATTTCGGGTGTGTGAAATTCAAGGTGCTTCTGGGATGTTCCAGTGGAGAGGCTGAGTAGATAGCTGGATACATGAGATTGAAGCTGTTTAAATGTCAACAAAGTATAAAATATCAATAGCTTTTTGGCAAATAACAGTCAAAAGGAGATATGTGACTGAATTTTTTTTGGTCTACAATTTGCTCTCCTTCTAAGAGAAGTAGGTTGAGGATTCAACTGGTTAGAATACATCTTTATTTCTCCGTCCACATGTGAGTGACCTCCATCTTTTCTATGAACAGTGTCAGGTTTATTATACTGACAATAAAGCAGGTACCTGTGCAGCAGTGATTTTAATCACTGTGCTTCACCTGTGTTAGGATGTTGTATCCACATTCAGCTACTTGAAAAAATACCATAGCAGATAATCTTAGTTCATCTGTGTTTTGCTGTTACTGATGCATGCTGTGAACTTTAGACTGGATTCATGTATCTTTATGGGAATTCTGTCTAGTAAGGCCTTACTCTTTTCTTGCCATTTTTCTTCAAGTTGAGACTTGTATTTATGAATTTCACTGCTTAATTTCCTTCTACATCTCTTAACACATTTTATGTTTCATTAACTTAACTTTTACGCTGTTGGCTTTCCATTTGAGTCCTAGTTGATGAGTCTCTTAACTTTTTATGTTGTGAGCTTCTTTGTTGCTTTCAACCCATTTGGTAACATATGCAAGACAAAGGAAAGTCTTACTCTCTTCAGTTTTCCCCCTGTAATAATGAGCATTGTGCATTTTCAGAAATGCTGTCTAGGAAGCGTTTTGTTCAGTAGACTTTGACTCAGGCAGAGTCAGGGATGACAATGTAATTTATGATCCAAATAAGAACATTTTGGAGAATGAAAGGGGATGCTCTGCAGATAGGAGCAGGGGAAACAGGAGAGAACCCCGCTCTTCTGGGCACACTGGGCTGTGTGACTGCTCTAATAAACATGAGTCTGCACAAATATAAATGAGATCAGGATTAGAAGACAGAATTTCAGGGGCTGAGGAGCTTGTCAATAAAGAAAACAGACAGCAGAATGGGGTCAGTAGCAGACAAATCACTTGGATTCTTGTTGCTTTAAATCAAGCCAATGCTTCTGTCATTTTCCCATTCTCTTTCCAGCTGCTCCTCTATTTAGATTCTGCCTTTAATCTGAGGTCTAGCTCAACCTTTTTATAAGTGCTCCTTGACCACTCATGCTTTTGTTGACCTTCCTCTCTCTGAACTCCTAGCCCAGAACATGGATTAGCACTGGGTTCTTTTCTTTCTGGAGGAGTTTGCCATTTGTTTTGTGAGAATTCTCATCTTGGCTCCTCCAGTTTCTTGAGGATCAACTGAAGGTGGAGACCCTAGTCCATTCCTCCTCCATCTGAAAGGGCTTCCCGGCAACTGACAACACTTGCTGTGGGATTCACAGGCAGGGGGTGAGTAGGTAACTTTTGGGGATGACATATTGCCACTATTTGCCACAGCGCTAATCTAAGAGACTTGTTGAAATACATTTTTTCTTAGCTTTATATTCTTTCTCTATTTCACTTTCTTTAAAAATTAGGGTATACTTTCCTCTTGGGAGAAAGTTTGACTAGTTTTTTCCCCCCACACGGGATTGCTTAGATTTATTTATGTCTACTGGAAATTCCATAAAGACAACAACAAACACTTATTGAGCACCTACTCTATCCCATGGAAAAGGCTGATTAGGGTTGACAATATCAGTGAAGTTGGGCTGTATAACGTTATCTCATAATTTGGATCCTGTTACCAACTGACTGATTTGGGGGACTTGTCTGAGGTCAGATTGTCAGTGACAGTCCTGATTTGGCTATTTGAATCTTCTGAGAGGGATTAAGAGAGACATGCTTGTTTTCACTGAGCATTTCCTGGACATAATGCTGGAGATAAGCTCACTGGAGATAAACTGAACAATTTGTGACATCCACTTGCAGCCCCTTTTGCCTCTCTGTCCTGGGGGCTTTTGCCTTCACAAATGAAAACTCTGGGGCAGCCACTAGGAGTTGGGAGAGAGAAGGGAAAGGTGTGGGGACAATGTGAGCACATGCCATGGGTGCTGTCCCCCATTCACAGTGACTGACATCAGACTCCTCCCAGAGGGGTTGCGGCTCCACTGAGGGCCTGGAAGATACAAGGCACCCTAGACAGTGTGCCATATTGACTGCTACAAGGGCAACATTATGGGTCAGTGGCTTCCTGGAGGAGATCTGTGGGACAGGTGTGGTGTGGGAGTGGTAAGAGGTCAGTGTGAAGTGCAAGGATAATGGTAGGAAGACCCATGGCCATGCATGAGGCTAGTAGCATTCACCACAATGTTGGGGGTAAGGTGGCGGCTGCAGAACTGATACCCAGCCCCAAGTGAGGTCATAGGAACAACCTGCGCTTCAGCTGATGTGGCATTGCTGTCCCATGGCAAGTACTTGCATCCACCGGGGGCAGCTGGACACTTACCCCATAAAGGGCCAGACTTAGGGAGGCTAGACACTAGCTCCTTGAGGACAGGAAGTAAGCCCCAGTTACATTATTGAACAACCATGGTACAATGTCTAACCAATAGCACAGGGCACACAAATTCTTGACAAATATAATGTCACCAGATGACCAAGCATACTGGCACCTCTCCTGAACGCCTAAGGGATGAGGGATTAGTCTTCATCTCTTTCATTCAGTTCCATCTCATTCCAGAAGCATTTGTGCAGAGAATGAGGACTCAAAATTGGCAACTGAGCTTTAGTCTTTAACACAGATTCTAACATTTATTCAAGATTCTGTTAGTATAATTGTAAACTCAGTGTTCCTTTTTGTTTGTTTTTGTTTTAAAGGAATGAACAAGGCAGTATTTTGCTTTTAAACAGCCACCATCCTTCAATTGTCAATTACCCTCTTCAATAAAAGGATCTGACAAATCTTTGCTGTGCTATTATTTTGTTAGAAACAAAACACTTTCCTTATAAGAAATTAATCTTTTTCCTTGTGGTGTTTTTCAGTAAAAGCTTCTATCAAGGTACTAAATAAGGGACCATTTGTGACCCCTGCTGGAGACGTGGTAAGTTATCAGTCTCTACCCTTCTGTTCCAAACATAAGTATTTTCTCCTCCTAAAGAATCTTTCTCCTCTAAAGAATCACAAATTTAATTAATCCCATTAATTGGGGGCTTGGTTCTCTTGTTACCTGTGTTCTCACAATGTTTCAGTTGCCTTGGGAGAGAGGTGATAGACTCATGCAAATAACATGTAATATCTAGCCCTAAACCTTCAGATTTCACATATCATCTTCATTGTATGCATGCCATACATACATCAGGATGTATGTTTAAATTCCAGGCTTCTAATTTTTATTATAATTTTCAACTGTTTTAAGTGGTATGTGTGCAGTGTAGAAAAAATTACATGTATGTAACAAGCAAAACAACAAACAACAATAATAAAAACAAAATAAAAAACAACCTCCATTTCTCCACTGGGATGATAGTTACCATTAGCAATTCAATGTGAATCTATCCCTATTTTACATGTAACCCAAATACATCAGGGCCAGTCTTGGGGCCAGTCGAAGAATGGTGTTTCACTGGAAAGAAACACGAATATTCCATGACAGCCTTGAAAAGTAAGGTAAATATCAAAGCCTCTTGACAAGAGAGGGCTGGGGAGCTAGACTGTAACACACTCTAAACCCCATTCCACTTTATCAGTCATCTTTTCTAAGTCCCACACAGTGTGGCAGTGACCCTGTCTCTCTTCTCCTCTCTCTGCCTCCTTCCTGCCTCCTCACACTCTCTTCTAAAAATCCAGACCTTCTCCTCTCTTCTTCCTCCTATCTTCTGGCTCTATTCTTCTATAACTGCCTTTTCTGATATAAACCAATTTTTCTGGCCTCTTCCTGTACTCCTGTTCTTTCATAACTAAATAGACATTTTAAAAAGTTCCAGCAATGCAAAAAAAGAATGTTCCTGGGGAGAAGGGAGAGAAGAGGCAGAAGGTGGGGAAGGACGTGAAAATGTGTACTTTAGTAGCTTTATAGTAATACATACATTAATATAAAATGTTTTCTATTAATCCACTTCGGCATTTTTGTCCAGTTACATTAAGATATTGAAACGGGTTCAGTAAGGGTGGCTTGCTCACAGTCACAGGTGGGAAGTAATGGAACCAGGCCACTGAAATACCACAGAGCACCCCAGTCCTGCTTCTGCCTCATTGCAGACTATTCCTGGCAGAGGGTGAAGGGAAGGGGATCAGATGAGTTTGGAATTCTGCCAGTATCAGTGTGAAGAGAACTGGTGGGGTGCTGAGTGGACACTAACACACACAGGGACAAGCTTCCTGCGGGGATGCTATCGAAGAGGAAGTGTAGGAGTCATCTTTTAGACAGGTGCTTGCAAAGGAGATAGGAGGGTTTTAGGTTTCTGAGACTGAAGTCTTTTCCTCAAGAAGTTTATAGGTAGAAGCATATTGTTTATCTCAAAGCTTTCCAGAAACTTCTGGAGAGGAATTCTTTTGACCTCCAGAGCTCACCATGACAGACTGCATATATAAAGGAAGTGCCTGCCTGGGTCAGGTCTAGGTAGGTGCAGAGATCACTGAGGATTCATTAGGCAAACAGGGCAGCCCCACCAGTGTGCAGGATGATGGTGGAATATCCAAGTGTGGCTGTCAACTCTCATAATGGTGAGAGTGAGTGAGCGAGTGAGTGAGTGTGTGTGTGTACATGCTCATCTAGCAGCATCTACAATTTCAAAGTGGAAGCAAACAAACAAGAATCACCATCATATCTGAGTAACTTGGAGATACTCTACAGGTAGTATGTGGATTTAAATGCCTGGTTATTGGGAATGGAAAGTTAAATTTGGAGTATGGAGTTGATGCAATCTAAGCCCTGCAGGTTCTCCCATGGCTTTGTGGCCTGCTTATCATAGTTTTGGTCATCTATACGTTCCTAGAACTCATCTCACAGAACAATTTCAGTGCAGGCCAGACCATGAGCATGGCGAAAGATGGTGATGGCCTGTTAATAACTCTCACCTTTGGTACAGCAAGTGGATACTGGGTTTAGTTACTTCCTACTTTGTTGGGTTTGCCAAATACCTTTTAAAGCTTTTAACAAAATCCTTATGCTACCTCAACACAATGCTTTAGTGGAGACCCATTCATTTTCCACTGGCCTTGCTAGGTGTTTGAT
The DNA here is from genome assembly GCF_023721935.1 of Panthera uncia. Lineage (NCBI taxonomy): Eukaryota > Metazoa > Chordata > Mammalia > Carnivora > Felidae > Panthera > Panthera uncia. The sequence continues at coordinate 58,895,657 of NW_026057578.1, read as the reverse complement.
TATTATGAATGCAACTGGGGACTAAGTTGTGTGAGGTATAAATGTTACTTTGTTATTGTATAAAGACAAAATGGGAGTCACATAAATGTTTTCATGGTTTTGTTATAAATGCAACCTGTATTTCAAGAACCAAAATCTTAAATCTGGCTTTATGTTTCACTTAAACATCTTTTTCAAAAACTGAGACAAAATAGCAATATTTGAAGGTTAAAAATAGGTTTGTAATGGTTAAGAGTCTTATAATGGCACTTTGTAAACCAATTTTTTAATATATCAGAAAGCTAGATTGATTCTGAATATGTTACTATTAGTATTAGGATTTTCACCTCTCAAGAGACCACTGCTTTAGAGTTTATATGTGAAAGTGCTTTCATATCTAACATGTTGTAATCTTACAACATACTCTTCCTTGAACTGCTTTGGACCTTTAAGAATGAAGTCCAAGTTGAAAGAAGTGGTACCCAGAGACACGATGAATTAACCTCCCCAGAGTGACATTGGGCTAACTTGCTCTTTTCTAGTATGGAAAGGACTGTCTGGTGGCCTGGCATTTCTAGAACTGTCTGGTCTGCTTCTTAAAGATGGTCTTCTTTCACTCAGCACAACCTGTTGGCTGCAGATCTGGTCAGGATGGAACTGGCAAGTGCCAAGGGGCGTTGAATTACCACAAATGATTATGCTCCATGTAGAAACAACAGGCTAAGAGAGTCTCCTGAGAAAGGCTGTGCTATGAGATAACCAGCCCCACTTGAGAAGATTTGGAAAAATACAAACAAAAAAAAAAAAACTTTCCAAGTGCATATCTGGACCAAACACCTGAATGACTGTAGGTAAATCCTTTACTAAATGAAACTACTCAAGCCTGGATATGAATGATAGCATATACTCCAAGGAGCATCCACTCTTGAATGGTTATACTTCTGAAGAAGCTATTTAAGATAAAAACCATTAAAGTCACAGGACAAAGGACTATTCCTCTGAGTTAAATAGCTGCATCCTCTGGAGGGAGAATTCCACTTCCTCTGCCAACCAGGAGCTCTGCCGGCAGCTGTATTTGAGAAGAACATGCCTATCAACTCGTGATGCATGGCCTTTCTTCTGTTCTCCAAATAGAGAGTCTATTTTGTTGGTACTGATATCTGCCATTAACAAAACTTGGCTTAGTTTCAAAAATGTAGCTCCTCTATGGATTCTTGAACTTAACAAAGCAATGATTCTCTATTTTGTGTTAATAGTATGTTTGCCCAAATTTAATGGATCACCTTTTCATTTTTATGTAATTTTCTCCTTTCCTGCATTTCTGTTCAGGGCCTTCCAACTGAAATTAGTCACATCTTATGGTCCAGGTTGGTTGGGCACAACTAAACCTACATAAATCTCAGTTGGGTCCCCCACATGAGGTCTGAGAAAATATTTTAGGAGATAGGGTTGTGAGCCTTTGTACATCTGTGCTCAGTGACATTTAAATCAGCTGATAATTTCAATTTTGGAAATTACTGTTCATTAACATGAAACAAAAGCAATTACATTTTTGGATATCTCTACTTATGCTCATGATTTTCACAAATGTTTATGAAGAGTGGCATGATTTAAAAAATACCATAAAATCGGCCATATTAAAGAAATTTTGCATTTGCTTCTGGTGACAATAAAATTTTATTTATAAAGTATGATTACTTAACTAAGTTTTAGGACTATTATATCAATAAAAACCTCCTGCCAACCATTTGAGTTTTCACTGACTAAGACAGAAGTTTCAAATACATGATTACTTCAAACACAGATGACAAAGACCTGACAGGAAGTAGTTATCAATGTGAGTTATTGCTGTTTCTATATTAAAAAGATACCAATTCATCAATATGACTAAATTGGATATTTAGCTTAGGGATAGCATTAATGCAAGACTAAACAGAAAAAAAACAAACTATTCTTCCTTTTCTTCTGTTTTGCTATTAAGTGTAATATATGCTTTTGTGTGTGTGTGTGTGTGTGTGTGTGTGTGTGTGTGTGTGTACACGGAGGGCAGAGTTTTTCCTGGCATTTAAAATTTACTTTAAATTTTTGTGGTTAAATTATCATAATGAATATTACTAATGTGTCTTGCACGATGTTTGGCGCTTAGTAGGCATTCAAGATTATTCTCAGAATGACTCTTATGTAAAAATTTTTTAGCTCTTGTTTGACTGCAAATAATATCTACAATACAGTTCATTTCTAATGTAAGAGAAACTTGATTTTGGAGCCTTGCCCCTCAAACCTGGTCCTGATTACTGCTTCAACTCCTGTTTATATAATTCCACACAAGTTTGGCAGGATTCAAGAGCACATACCAGGGTGTTGGCTTTTATGAATCTCCTGGGATGTGAATGTCAGGCTGACTGGATGAACTCTGGCCACAAATCCCAGACAAGCACAATGACTCTATTTATTCAGACTTGGCCGCCTGAATGCAGATCGACTCTGTGGGTAATAAATTTTCACAGGCCAAGAACTCCAGCATCAACCAAGCTGATCCTGAGAAGAAAAATGCACCCAGGGAAGTGGTGCTGGGCTGCACAAACCTCCTATGTTTTTATTCCACGTCTGCATATCATTTAGCTAATTCATTTGGTCACTGATAGACATGCACTGCCAATGGCTTCAGAGGTTCTTTTCAAAAACTCTGCTTTCTGTTATGCAATTGTCATATTAAAAAAGGAACAAAGGAAAAAATGAACAGCACCCATTACAACTGGCAATCTGCTTTTAATATGACACCCCAAACTGATGTCAGTTATTTTACCCAGTGGCCTCTACAGTAAAAAGCAGAGAACTGAGTAGGAATGATTCTGTGCTTCCCCATAAGAAACCAAAGGCAACAAAAAGCAATGAGACCTGCAGTTCGGTGAGCAGAGCAATTTCACCTATAATCTTGACATCTTGATGCAAGGAGGCTTTAGACTTATTCTGAGAGGACTGGGATTCTTTTTGAGAGACACGATTAGTACTCCATGCATTAAAAATAAAAAAAGAATTGGCTTTTTAACTTGGAGATTTATGTTAACTACCTAGATATCTATTAAATTAATTGTGCTCTCCAAATATTGATTGGGGGATTAAAAGGTAACTTTTCTTCATTGTAAGAAGTAAATTATGCCAGTAGGAAAATTTCCCTTTACAGATTACATCCAATGATCAGTGCCTGTAAAATTAAAATTGTCAGTTTGAGTGGATAAACCATGCTCATTTAAAGAAAAAAATGCAGTTATATAATTAAAATGAAAAGGCTGCCTGATACGTGTGGATAATGTAATTACTGGAAGCTGCAGGCACATATGCAGCCATTCAATCTGGATCCTGCTTCTTTACTTTCCCTAAGCTTATATATTTGTCATCTCTGAAACACTGTCTGCCACTGACACTATCTCAGCTGCTCCTTGCATATGATCCTCTTCTTAAGCCTTAGCTATAATAATTTCATCTAGATATTGGTGTGTCCAGCTTCCCAAGCTTACCCTGACTTGAGAGGCACAGCTCCGCTTTTTGCCAAATTGGGAGATATGGAATATAATTAATCTCTCCAAGTCTATTAAAAAAATTCCTTCAGTATTTAGTGACTTCAGGAATAATTTTGTCTTAAATCTTCTAATTTCTTTGTATTCTTACATGAAAACATTGGCCTTTGGAATTTTAAAACCAAGAGTTACAGAAAAGGGGATCAAACAAATTGCTACATGTATCAGTATCTTTCACTTGTCCAGACAAGCAAGAAAACTGATTCTCATATCATTTGTCTTAGTCCCAGTTCAAACCTTATCAAGTATGAAAATTATAGGAGCAAACATGAAACTATGCTTCTATTTTAATTATATCTCCAAATTTTCTAGGTAAACTCTGTCACAATCTCAGCTCTAGAGGTTACAGTCAAAATTCTGCTATCCCTGAAAGGGAAGGCTATAAGAGAAACCCATTCTTTTGGTTTCAGAGGCTTCTGTTTGAGATAAATTTTGGATTGAAGTTAAGATATAGGAATAAGTAAGGGGAACCTGGGCTTGCTGGGTCCCTCCAACACAGCTATATCAACATCCAATCATTTTGAACACCTAGGAAATTGATCTGAGGATTAAGAGAACAATCTGCATAATTTGAGGGAGAGAACATGGCATTCTTCATGCTCACAGCCCGAGGCTTGAACTCATGACCCTGAGATCAGGACCTGAGCTGAGATCAAGAGTTGGACGCTTAACTGACTGAGCCACCCGGGTGTCTTGACCTCTTCTTAATATAGCATTCTCTCAGGAGCAGGAAGCATAACAAGCTTTCTTAACACACAAAAGGTAAAAACCTAGACAACATGACAAGATGGAGAAATTCTCCCTAAAAGAAAGATCAAGAAGAAACCAACCATAGCCATGGATTTTCTCAAAACATATATAAGCAATATATCTGAACAAGTCATAAGAATACTAGCCGGGCTTCAAAAAAGCATAGAAGATATCAAAGAAACCCTTGCTGCAGAGACAGATTCTGAAAATTTGTAACTTCAATATGGCTTGGTAGTAAGTACATTTAAGAAGTGGCTATAGATATTTCCATGGAGACTGGATGGACCTTTCCTCCTAAATAGGTAGATTGTTTTTGCAATAATCTACAGCCACCTTATGATCTTGGGTCTTATGTTTTTGTTCTTTTATGTCAATACCTTTGATTTTGCATAGAAGTAATTTGAAAAATCATAGTGTTCAATACATGAAATAAAGGTAGAGCAAAAGTTATCTCTGATACGGGACAACAAAGAGCAGGAAATACTCTCAATTCAACTCAACATTGTACATTTATTCATGTATTCATTCAGCAAGTATTTAGCACCTCTGCTGTGCCAGAACAGTCCCTGCCCCCAGGAAATTTCCAGTCTAATTGGTAGAGAGAGATATTTTAAATTCTTTTTGAAAATATTTATTTATTTATTTATTTATTTATTGAGAAAGAGAGAGAGACAGAGCATGAGCAGGGGGAGGGGCAGAGAGAAAGACACAAACAGAATCTGAAGCAGGTTCCAGGCTCTGAGCTGTCAGCACAGAGCCTGACATGAGGCTTGAACTCACAAACCGTAAGATCATGACCTGAGCTGAAGTCGGATGCTTAACCTGAGCCACTCAGGCGCCCCGAGACATATACTTTAAAAAGTAAGATAAAACATAAGTAAAATTATGATGAGACCTAAGAAAAAAGGTTAGGATGATTGTGAGAAGGACTAACTGGGGAGGGGGAGGGTGGTCCAATTTAGATAATGGGGAGGCCCCTGAGAAAGTGAAAGTTATGTTGTGGTTCATCAGATAAAAAAAAAAATGAGGGAGGAGAGGCCTCTGGAGGCCCTGAGGCAGGTGAGCGTGGCTTGTTGGAGGAGATGAAAGCAGGCTCATGTGGTTAACGTGCCATGAATGAGAACAGTGTGAAGTGAAGGGAAAGAAGAGGGGTGAAAACACACTGTGTAGGGTAGTGTTAGTCATGCCATGGGCTCTGGATTTTATCTCAAGTGAAATGGGAAACGTATTTAAGACTTTACAGCAGGTAATGAGTTGATCTGATTTATATTTTTCAAAGATTGCTGTGAGGAGGTTGTACTATAGAAAGGGAAGAATATAAATAGGCTAGTGTCTACTTGATTGGTTTAGACTAGCCAGGATGGAAGGAGGTGGAAAGACTAATATTTAATTTTGGAGGTTGAATTTATAGGCCTTAGAGACAAAATTAACATCTAAGTGAGGAACAGGGAGTTGTCGAGGATGAACCTGGTGTTTCTAGACTTGAATAACTGGGTGTATGGCAGGGCCGCTTTTAGAAATGGAAATAATCACAAGAAGAATATATTTGTGTGTGGGTGGATAAGGGATGGCAAAGACCAGAAGTCCAGTTTGGCACAAATTGAATTTGAAATGCTTGTGAGACATCCGAGTGGAAAAGTCAAGTAGGTCTGCAGTTCAGAAGAGGGTTTGAGGTAAGGATATAACTTTAGAAATTGTAAGCATATAAAAAATGAAGGTCATGGGGATGGATGAGATCATCCAGAGAGACAGAGAAAGAAAGGAAGTGTAGAACAGAAATCATGAATAAAGGCTGAAAGATTCTACTATTTAAAATTGGGCAGAGGAGGAGCAGTCAGCAAAGGAGCCTAAGGAAAAACAGTCAAAAGGGCAGGAAACAAACCAGGAGTTTAGTATTTGACACCTCAAGAAAAGTGGGGTTATCAATAGCTTTCAATGTGGTAAGTCTTCTGGTAAGACAAGACACTGAACAGAGCCCAGTATGTTTGGTTCTGTGGAGGTCACTGTGACCAAGTTGTGTAGTTCTGGTGGGGAGGTGGTGCAGAAAGGAGTCAAAAGAAGAAGGCCCCAAGGCCTATCAGGAATATAGAAAATGAAATTCTTTATTAGCCACATATTATTCAACATATATCCAACATATTACCAGTTCTGTGATGGAGGATATTAAGGGAGAAAACCTCTAAAATGCTATCACCAATGAACTGTTAATAAGTTATACACACACACACACACACACAAAATATAATCCCTAGAAGAGCCACTAAAAAAGCAATACAAAGAGATACACTAAAAATACTATAAATAAATAAAGACAGACTCCTGGAGAATGTTCAAGAAACCTATAGGAAGTCAGTAAAAAGAAAACAGAAAGATGAAAACAGAAATAAAAGGAAAGTGACAGAAAAGGAAAAAATAAAGCGACAGACTTAAGCCATAATATATCAGTAATTACATTAAATGCAAATGTTCTAAATACATCAATTAAAAGACAGAGATTGGCAAAATAGGTAAAAGATATGACAATAATACACTGTAAGAAACTCACTTCAAATACAACAACATAGGTGGGTTGAAGGTAAAAGAATGGAAAAAGTTATATTATGCAAACATTAATCAAAAGAATGCAGCAGTGGCTATATCAGTGTCAGATAAAGCAGACTTCTGAGCAAAGAAAAGAAAATTA
>NW_026057578.1:58525693-58588657 GCF_023721935.1 Panthera uncia | reverse complement strand
TAAAATAAAATAAAATAAAATAAAATAAAATAAAATAAAATAAAATAAAGATAGGTAAGGCATGCTGAATTTCATGATTTTCAGTGTCAACAATAAGTACCTGCTCACCAATGTTAGTCACAACCTCTTCACATGACCCAATCCATGCAGTGTTCACAAACTTCTGACACTGTTACAGTAGTATCTTTATTAATATTTATCAAGTCATAAGTTTTACTTTTTGAAGGACTAAATTGGCCAAATGTTTAAGCTTAAATTAGTGGTACGACATTCTAGGATAGTCTCTTGTCTAATATGTTAAACTGATTATCCTCCCAAAAGGTATGAACGTTAAACAAATTTTTGTGTATTTCATTACCAGTGCTATAATTTAAAGCAAAGAAGTTCTAAACATGTGATTTTCAGAAAAAAGTGGGTTCTAAGAGCATCTTTTAAATGACGTTTTATTACAGTTTTACCTAAGGAACAATAATCCTAATAGAAATTCACAGATGTCAATAAACTAATTCAAAGGTAGAATGTGCAAGATAACACCTACTTAAGTTTACCTCATATTTTCTAAGATCCTGAATATTTAAAATTAGATTTAAAACCCTACCCCCACCAAAATACTTAATGTGCATAGTTCAAGAATGTGTAACTTGTAGATTAAATAGAGTTTTCATTCAGAATTGCAAATCTCAGAATTTACAGATGCAAGTTAATCTGCAAACAAGTATTAAGGCATCAGAGTATCTGGAGAAGTAAACCTACTAAACAAGTTGAGGTGGCTGATGATGAGAGGGGTGTTTTCTACACTTTCATCCCAGCCAGGTCTTTGGTGAACAAAACAGCTGATCGTTACAAACATAATCACATGCCCTTTACTTTAACTGGCTTCACAGCTGCACTTCTCAAACAGTGACCATCAGTGCATGAACCAGGGGTCAAAGGCAGAAAGACACTTTTTTGGCCTAAGAGGAGGATCTCTCTGACCTCTTTCCGCATGTGTGTTCATCTAGCTCAACACTGTTGCAAAGGCTGAATTCTTTTCTGATAGCTTGATCCTATGCAACAATTAATGCTAAACCATACCTAAAAGAAAGGGATATGGGAAACATTATCCACGGGCTTGGCATTAATCTATTTGGGGTCCACGTTTATAAGTGAAAGCCCTAGAAAACTTGTACGTAACATAATGAAACTTTCCATAAATTGGTGTTATGTTGAATAGGGGAAAGAACATTAGGTCTCACTTTCCCATGCAATGCTTCCACAAATAGCATATTTGGAGCTGGTGTGTTCAGCTAATGTTAGTTTAGATCCATCCACAGGTGCTCTCAGACTGTCATTCTGAGATCCAGCTTACGACACAGGACCATGCAGGGCTCATTTAATTTTGATTTATTCTCATCTTTGGCTGGGATACTCAATGTTACTTGAACTTTTACTTATGCCAAACTATGAGCATTTATTTGTTTTAAATAACTCCTTTGTAATCATAATTTAAGGAAACTAGATCTGTGTCCTTAATGAAATTGTGATTTCAAACTCCTATTTATTCTCAAAGTGTGGACACTTGTCTGATCATTGGCTACTCCAAATGAAGCTTTTATCCATAAGATTACTCCTGCACTACCCATACACTTAAAAAATTCTGTTATTTAAGAATTTAATGTCCAGCCAGAATTCTGACAGGATGTAAGATGTAAAGTATATTATTTTCTCAATCTCTAGGCTGGGATAATGCTTGCTTATAAAACACCATGAATCCTGTTATAAGAACTGCTATGTGATTTTTTAAAGCTTTTTATTTAATTTGACATTAATGTATGAAGCACCTTCAAGATAAACACTGTACTGGATGCCAAAGATGTAAAGATGAATAAGACAGGGCACTAGCCTTACTAGGGGCTCACAGACTGTGAAAGAGAGCTATGTGAGCCTAATGAAAACATAGTAGGATGGATGGACGGATGGACGGATGGACGGATGGACGGACGGACAGATGGATGGATGGATGGATGGATGGATGGATGGCTGGATGGAAAATAGATGGCGGGGGCATGCAGAGACAAGAAGTTCTGTGCAGAAACACAGAAACCAAGCCATTCCATGAGGAGCAGAGGTTTCACATAGGAGATGACAAAAGTGCTTTAGTGACAGTTGCCTTGATGGGGTGGGAGTGAGTGGATGCAGAAAATGTCTGGTATGGAAAAACCTACAGCAAAAGCATGAAGGCATGGAAGCCATGGTATATTGGGGGTGGGTGTGGGTGGGAATACAGCCATCAAGTTCAGAGTGGCTAAAGTGTAGTGTACCTGGATTAGTGTTGTGAGGTCAAAGCTAGAAGGGTGAGTTGACGTAAGATTGTGAAGGCTGTATGCTAGGTCCAAGTATTAGATTTTTTTTATCTCTCTGTTAGTATTTTCTAGATTTTGTTTCTCAGAATACAAATTCCCTGAGCTGTTTTGCACATACACACACACACACACACACACACACACACACACACACACAAAACCAAAACTTTTTTTTAACTTCATTTATTTTGAGAGAGAGAGAGACAGAATGCAACCTGGGGAGAGGCAGAGAGAGGGAGAGAGAGAATCCCAAGCAGACTCTGTGCTGTCAGCCCAACGCAGGGCTTGATCCCACAAACCACAAAATTATGACCCGAGCCAAAATCAAAAGTCAGGCATATAACCTACTGAACCACCCAGGTGCCCCCCAAAACACTTTTTGATCAAGTAAGTTTAGAAAATGCTACAACCTTAAGTCTCCTTTCAGAGATTCATAATATACATTTAGTGTAACAGGGCTGAGAAATACCTCAGTAAAAACCATCTTAACTTAAATGCCATTTTCACAAAACTATTGACATCCCTCAAAATTAATGTTCTACAGATTACACATGGGAATACTAAATGTTGTTCTAGGAAAGAAGAGAAACAGGAACTGCTGGAGTAAGAATGTAACATGATCAGATTTGTCTTCCATTTTCTCTTCATCAGAAAAATGTATTTTTTAGCAGTTCATGTCTAGTAAGATGTGAATGTTGCACTAAATTTGGAAGAGATGAATGGCAAAAAGCCAAGAGGTGACAAAATACAGGGATGTGGGACCCCACTCAAGAGACTATCTCAGAATAAAATTAAAAGTAATCCATGATGGGGTACATGTGGAATGACAGAAACATAACAAATGAGAAAGACTTCAAAGGTTAGCCTAGAGACCCAGTGGAAGGCACTCCTGTAGCCAAGACAGAGAATTTCAAAGAACTCTGCTCTGCGGAAAGACAGTATGATGGGTGCTGGTCATTTTAAGTATGGAGTGCCTACAAAAACATCCATAGGGGCACATCGAGAAAACAGTTAGACAGTGAGCATAGCGAAATGTATAGAGAAGTTGAATCACTATTATGCTGTATACCTGAAACTAAGGTAGCATTGTATGTTAACTATACTCATTTTTTTTGAATTTTAAAAAAGAAAAAAAAAAGCAAGCAATTAGAAATATGGCTTTTCAGCCTAGAAGGAAGGTCAGAACTAGAGATACATATTGTAATCATACAAATGGTATATGAAGTCATTGGAATGGATAAAGCCCCTCCCCCAACTCTGGGGAAAATGTGTAGAACAAAAAGAGTATAAAATCCTGGATAACAACATTTCAATGTATAAAATACAAAATTAATTAATGTCTTATGTGACATTTTTATACTGTCATCTGAAGGTATTTTTACTGTAATTTATTGTAATCTTAAGGATTATTGTAATGTAATTATTGTTCTGTTTTATATTATCCAGAAATAGAATATAGTGCTGAGCCTGACAGTGTTTTATATTGTTACTTTGGTCACTGCTACATCATGTAAAGGAATCAAAATATGGTTGGAACAGAACAGGATCTAATTAAATACACCTGAAGTCCAGAGTGAATCAGAGAATTGATCAAAGTCTTGCAGGTAGTTAGTCCTGTTTGCAACTAGCCCACTATTTAAAAATTAGTTCATTCCCCTCCATTTTATTGTTTCTAAGGCATGTGAGAATGCAAATGAAATCAAATAATTCACTCAAATAAAATCATTAACAGATATTAGAAAAGCATTTTGCAACTTTCACGTGTTCTCTTTTTAATTGTAATTGCTAAAGAACGTTAACAATATAAGCTATTTTTTCTTGATGTAGCTGAATTATGTTTCATTGGAACATCATGGGATTAGCCTGTATTCCTGGAAGGATGGTCAGGAAAAGCAATATCCTATATTAACAATGGCCCTATCATCCCACATGGCCAATCAACAAAGAGTTACTAAGTGCCTAACATTACTGAAGGACATCCTTACTCAGTTAAGAGACACCAGAGAAAGGAAGAGTAGCAAAATCACAACTGAAGTCAAGGAAGATTCCAGCAGCCGCCACATAATAGCACATAATGATTTCAATTGACTGGCATGAAGTTCTTAAACACTTAAATATAGAATCCTTTAAAATCCATGTTAGATTTAACAGAATTTACAATTCTCTTCAGTGAGAGGAGAATAAAACCTTCAAAAATTATGAAAGATTGCTGCACAACAACATGAATATACTTAACACTACTGAACTGTATACTGGTTAAGGGTCGCCTGGGTGGCTCAGTTGGGTAAGCATCCAACTCTTGATTTTGGCTCAGGTCACGATCTCATGGTTCGTGAGTTCAAGCCCTGCATCGGGGTCTGTGCTGAGCAGTGGCAGTGACTGCTTGGGATTCTCTGTCTCCCTCTCTCTGCCCCTCCCCTGCCTAGGTATGCATATGTTCTCTCTCTCTCTCTCTCTCTCTCTCAAAAATAAATAAACATTTTTTTAATTTAAAAAATGGTTAAGATGGTAAATTGTATGCTATGTGTTTTTTATCACAGTTAAAAATTTTTTAAAGGAATTATGAAATTAACTTCACATACTCTTGTCCATAAAATGTTCCATATCTTACAAGGACTAGGGAGCTGGCCAGTATTCGAAGCTGGTGAGAAAGAAGTGGAACCTGAAGATTAATTAATCAGACAATGCTGTTCAGGGCTTATTAAAGAGATGTTGACAAGATAAACACTGAAAAGCTAGAAAAGCTAGTATCAAAGTGAAATAGTTAAAGAGGAGAGTAACACTAAGATCTGGAAGAATATGAGAGACTTATGAAAAGAATAATCAATAAGATATGGTATGGATAAAGAAGGAGAATCCAAGATCATTCCAGCACATGAGGTTCATGTGTTACATGAACATTTGTTACATGTGTTACATGAGCATTTGTTACAAAAAAAAAAAAAAAAGACCTCGGCCTGAATGCTGCTTAACCACCAAGGTCTCAAAGATACCAATCTGAAATACATGCCAGAAACTTGAATCAGGAATTCAGATGAAGCCCAAGCAACTCCAGCCTTTGTATAACCAGTTCAGCCATCAGGTCTTTTGCAGAGAGGCTACGCTACTCACCTCTCCCTGTGCCTTCTTCACTTCAAGTTTACCTGGGAAGGTGGAGGGACTAACAGAGAAAAGTAAAAATCATTTCACTTTCAATTTGATGGAACTAAAGAAACTTCTGGAGAGTGAGTCTCTTCTAAAAATTTGCTGTGCTCTAGGAAACGGTATAGAACTGAGAAAAATTAAACCCTTTACAGATTTTATGCCTTTAGGCAATCCGACAACTGCTGATCTTCCTTTCCTTTTGGATCTCAGTACTGCAGGCAACTCAGAAACTCTCCTGCTCTGATCTGTACAAAAGGTCATCTGTTGTTTCCAGATCAATCTCTGTGGTGTTCCAGTTGCTAAAACAGCAGATTAAATTAGCATCCACAAGAACTGCAAGTCTCTACCCTCCACACCAACACTTGGGGTTAAAAAAAAACAAAAACAGGTGAGTCAGAATGCCATGAGTATACTGGAGTTGGAGACTCTTACTGTAATTTATAAAATTAAAAAAAAAAAAAAGAAAATCCAAGTTTTTAATTAAAACCTTCAGAACCTTATCACAAAATGTTTCTGCCTTTACTAATTAAATGGAATTTTTTCCACTTAAAAAAGGCATAGCCAATTTGTAGGGGTAAAATATATAAAATAGTACTTAGAAAAACAAAATGAATTTATTTTCATTGGAATGTATATATTTAGACTAGCTTACTGTCTCTGTTCTTTAAATCTAAGCTTGAATATTTATTTTTCATTTAAAAAATGGGCATGTTTTAATTTCCAATCTAAGGATATTATGGTTACCAAAACAATTTATTTTATTTTATTTTTTTACTACTGCTAGCTACTTAATCTGTGAAGTACAGCTCAGGGAAAAAAATGCTGTCATAAAACCTGTTGGTATAAAGATAAGCAGTTTATTTAATATCTAATTAAATGTGGTCACCAGAGAAATCACAGCTTATGAAACTTTATCAGAAAAAGATTAATCCATTTCAGGCTTAACCCAAATGTCATAAGAGAACTCATGAATTTAGATAGGAATCCACTTATTATCCAAAGACATTTTCATATTGAGTAAGAAGAGCCTATATTACTGGTTATATTTATACTTCAGTCAAATTCATATATGTTGTAGCTATCATTGATTTCAGGGACAATTATCAAACTAGAATAATATAATAGGGAGCCCTTTCCTCTTTGTCAAAAATTTTTATAATGTTCTAAAAACACTTTATGAGTTTATAGACCCCATTCATTCAGAAATTCAAAAAATTATATGACTTGGGTCATTGTAATTAAAAAACAACTATCTAACAAAAAACTACTGAACACCTATTATATGTTGGACTCAGGCACTGGGGAAATGAGAATGGAGAAAAGGATTCTTTCTTTTGAAGGGCTCCCCAAAAATCATGAGACAAACCCTTAAATAACCACTGATATAAAGTAACTACTGTAGGGCTGAGGTTGCTTGTTTTCCCCCAATATCTATTCATCCCTTTGTCCATAATAAAAAATATCTGGACATGTGGTGACCCAGCGTAAAGGATGAACACATTTCTTATCCTTCTTTGAAGCTAAGAAAGACAGGTGACTAATTGAGGCCAATGGGATACGACAGAGAGAGAGTAGTCTGTGCTTTGTGATCCTTCCAGGTTAAAGCTTTAAATGACTGGATATTCCCTCCCCATTCCCCTTCCTGTTCCCTCAGAAGGAACCTGAGCCATCTTGGATCAGGTGGACAAATGTAGCCCTCTTCTAGGTTATAAAGCTACAGAATAAAAGGAGCCTGCATCCATAAAAGGATGTCACAGAACAGAACTAGCATTCCACCTCAAATTTATAATGAAAGAAAAATAAGCTTTTATTTTGTATTTAAGCTGCTGTTTTTGGAATCTATCACATGAAGCGGCACCATGTTCTAATTAAGATCTAATAGATATGCTTCTTCTGAGAGTTTGGTACTAGAAAATGTCCATTAAAAGGAAGAACCAATATGTGGTATTAAAAGCAAAGGACAGCTTGATTTCTAACTTTTTCATGAAAAATAAAACCCTGAATTATAACAATAAACAAATTGTACATGAACAAAATACAAGTGAGAATTAAAATTGTGTAAATTCTTAGAGGAGAATGATTTAAGAAATTGGGGGGGGGTATAATTTTTTGTTAACAAAATTGTATAGTCATGTGATGGAGTTAATGAAAAAAAAACTGACATAGTAAGAAACAGAATAGGTACCAAAAACTGATCACTGACATGTAGGAAAGGCTTAGGAAAACAGTAGTGATTACAGGTGAAATAATAAAGATCAAAGCAATTAGAAAGGAACTAACAGATAAGAAAGATAAAGATAATTCAACACAAGAGTAATTAATTCCTTTAAGAGGCAAATCAAAAACAGTGTGTGCAAACATGTGTGTAAACACTTAATACAGGAAAATTCCCTGACCTGGAAGAATGAACTATTCTGGCAAGATTGAAAGAGCAATCCATGTTTTGGGAAATGCTAAGACATATTTTGATTAAGCTGCAGAAGTTTAAAGAAATAATTCTTTAGGTATTCAAGCAGAAAGAACCAACCATTTTCAAGAAGTAACAGGATAGCCATATTTGAAGAATATATATATATATACCAATGCTCAAGAGAGTCTCCAAACTGGCAAAACCAAAGAAATATAAACAGAGATAGAGGTGAAGAAAGAGAATGTTATCTGGAATGAAATTCATCTTATGTTTGTGGGACCCTTTTTTCTGGATGGTGGGATTTGAGTTGATTTTTAAATTTCATTTTCTTCATTATTTAGATAATTTGAATGAGCATGTAATGTGTTAACAAAAACAATGAGTAAGTAAGCAGAAAAATATCAAGAATAAGATGGAAAGCAAATATACCAATATATTAACAGTGATCAATTCTGGGTGGTGGCTTTCTAATTTACAAATATATTATCATTTTCTGTAAGAGGAACTGGACTTGAAGGAGGAATTTGGCAGGCAAACTAGGGAAAAACAATACTACAGGCATACAAGCAAAGCCAGACTATTATGAAAGAAAATGGCATGCTTAGGAAACAGCAAGAGGTCTGGTAAGTAGACAGGGATGAAGCCTGGGTAAGATTATATGCTATTATAATATTCATTTATATGAATATATTCATTTCCAGTCTTTATTTTTGTCCTTCATCTAACTAACATCATTCAAACCAGTTACAGTATGTTTGTCTCTATTTATCAGGTACAAAATCTCAAAGTTCAGACTTCAGGGACAAAATAATTAAGTACTAGATCTAACAGAATCCTATTCTAGGTGATAGTGCAAAGACAGATGAGAAGCAGAGCCTGTCCTCAAAGTGCTTACAATATATTTGTGAGACAAGACAGACAAACAAAACAATAAATAATAATAAATGGTAATATAACACATAGTGACCTTATTGGAATTTAGAAGAAAGGAAGCTCTTTGGTGATTGGAGCAGACTATGGAAGTGCACAACTTAGGCCAGGTTCTGGAAGAAAGGATTGAACATTTTGATTTAAGATTTCCATCTCACAAGAAATTACATTATTTTATCCCTACCTACAGCTACATCACAATTCCATAAAGATGGAGTGTTTACCACTTGTTTCATACTGAATTATAAAGAAAAGATGGACTGAACAATCACTTATGCTAGAATATGGCTGTGGGGAAATATAAACAAGTAAGTAAAGTCTTACCTTGTATCAAAATAAATTCCAGATGCATAACTTTTCATCTAGTTCCTTTATGGTTTTACATGTTAGACTTAACTCTTTAATGTATCTATGGAAATAGCCTTTTTAACATAATTACAAAGGACGAGATCAAAAGGAAACAAGATACAAAACTTTATTTCTACATTATAAACAAAGGTTAATCAAGAAAGGGGAGAATTGCTTCCAATATATTTAGAAAAGGTTCATCTTCTTAATTTTTAAAGAAACTCCTAACTCAGAAAAAATACAAACACTTCAATGGAAAAATGGGTAAAGAATGTGAAAAGAAAATTATAAAAGATTATATATGATAACCTTTCTTCATTTTAGAATTGTAAATTAGATGTCCAAGAGTTTTTCCTTGACAATACGATATCTATGCAAATTTACTTATAAGGCTATTTATTGCAGAATAATTTACAATAATGAAAAAAAAACAAAAACAGCCTAAATGCCCAACAAAAGGATTGTGTAAATAAATTATGGAATCTCCATAGGATAAAACCACTGAAGTTCCCAACTAAATGAGATGCAAAGACCATACACTGAACGTTGCCAAAGACTGTTCAATGACATGGCAAAGTGGTTTTGGTATGTAAGGAAAATAGTTGGGAAAATAACCATATATGATAGCTTCACCCCAGTTCAATAAAGAAGGTCTAAGTATAGAAAAAGACCAGAAGGATCTATACCAAAATGTTAACTGTAACTACTTCCAGATTGCAGGATTACATGTGATTTTTTTTCTCTTTTATGTTCTTAATGTTATCCAAATTTTTTATAATGAAGACATATTACTCTCAAAATCTTTGCTGCCCTTTACAGCAAAATTTCTGGAAAGAGCTGTCTATATGTCATGTGTCTAATTCCTTCTCATAATTTTCTCTTAAACTCAGACTTTGGCCTCCAAAATGCTCATTGAGGTAACCGGTGACTTCCATGTTACTAAATCCAACACCAAGAATTGAAACTGATTAATTTCCTTCCCTTGTTGATACCATTTTCCTCCTGTCTTCTAGATACTGCACTGTTTTCTTCCTGCCTACTGATCCCTTCCTTTCTGTCTCCTTTGCTAGCACCTTCTCTTCTCACTAACCCCTTGATGTAGGAGTACATGAGGGCTCAGCCCTCTTCTTTAGCCACACTAACCTGAGTGACCTCATCCAGCCTCAAGGCATTATCACATGTATGCCAATGACTTCGAAATCTGTATCTTCAGTCCAGATACATATTCCTTCTCTACCAAATTCCACACCTGTGGCTCCAATGTATGTGTCTACTCATATCTACCTGGATGTCTAACAGATACTTGTCAAACTCCAATAAGCTCACATGAATTCCTGCTCTTCTCAAAAACCTGCTTCTATAGCTTTTCCCATCTCAGTTAAAGTAACTTCTTTCTTCCAGTTGCCCAAGTCAAAAATCTGTCCCCAATTCCTCTCCATCTGTCATCCGGTGAGTCAATTCTTGCCTGACTCTCCTCCAAATTATATCCAGAATCCAACCTTCTCATCATCTTTGCTACAACCTAGGTCCTATAACTACTATCATCTCCCCCCTTTCTCTGCCCCAGATTAAAGAAATCATCTGCCAAGTGATCTCTTGCTTCCACCTCTACCCATTATAGTTTATTCTCAACATTACAGCCACACTGATCCTTGTAATACTTAAGATAGATCATGACACTTTGTGCTCAGAACCCCTGAAGGGCTCCCAATTCTCACTCACAGTAATACCATGGTCCTTCCTGTGGCCTAAAGCCCTTATATAATGTGGTTTCCTCTCCCATTCCCTTCCTCCTTGTATATTCCACTCCAGCACACTGTCCTCTTGGTATTATAGGGCAAGGAGGTGTGTTCTGTTTCCACTTGCACCTTTGCCCTAGCTACCCACTCTACTCCAGCTAACTTCTTCTTTCTCCAGGTACCTCCTGCTAACGTTGCCTCACCCTCTTCTGGTTCACGTTTCAATTTCTTAATGTGGATTACTTTATCTACTCTTTTTAATACTGCAACCTGCTCCCTATCCTCCAAACCTATCTATCTGTACCCCTCTACAGGTGCAAACCCAGCCCCGTTTACTATGCTGTGCTTGCTCCCTTTTCTGAAATACTAACCACAAATTATAAAAGGGTAAGAAACAGTAATACTAACCACAAACTATCAAAATGGTAAAGGAATAATCAAGATAGGTTATGCTGAAGCAAGGAAGGTTCCTCTGAAAACTCGTGTTTCAATTACTTTGATGCCATCTGGAAAAGGGTGGCGTGACCCTGAGGGAGGGACTGTCCAGAGGACCTAACCTACAGGAATTAATAATAAAACACAAACATAGGTGAAATATCCAGCAATCTGAAGTCCCAGTGGGCACACCTAATGCTAAGAAGTATAAGCTATTGGAAGGTTGACTTATACATCAACCCAAGGAAGGGTGAGAGCTGTCCAAAGATGGGAAGCCTATCCCAGGAGGTGCTAATTTCCCTCTTAGCTGTGGGGGTTGAGCACAAACAGGATGAGCCTCAGTAAGGACGTCACAGAGAGTAGTCAAACATCCCACAGGAGGTTTGGAGTAGACCTTCCCTCGCCCATGCTCTCTCTGTGAGATTTTCAAGACATCCAAGAACAAGGGGGGGAAGGGAGTGGCTGATCTATATTTGTTTCCAGGGCTTATATAGATCAGTAACTGAATGCACACATTTTCCTATTTTCTACTGTTTAGCCTTCTGTCACACAGATAAAGAGTCAACCATTTACTGTGTATTATAGGCATGCCACTAGCTATGTGGACCCAAATGCTATGTAACCAGCAATATTTCTGAAGGATATGTCTCCAAGACAACAAATAAACAGAGCTCTGGATAAATGTGTGGACTATGTTTACATAAATTATGAAATAACGCATTACCATGAATAAGTCAAACATGAATCATGACAGAAACAAGATCCATGAAGCACAAAATGACATATAGAGAAAAAGGGCCAAAGGGACATTCTGGAAATCAGTACCTCTAAGAACCCCATGTATTCCAAGTTATTTCAAATCCATTAAAACTTAATTCACATAGCAGAAAGTTTGAAAATGTGGTCTCTTCCCCACTGTCCCTTGGCCCCCTCACCACCCTCCTCATTCCTAAGTCCTCATGCTACAGCTGGCATCATGTGGCCAGAGAAACAAGCATCTGCCTGCAGCACATACACAGAACACCACACACACTGCCCCGAGGCCAGAGTTTCTGCTCAGGAAAACCAAACAAAGGAGAACAAGGAAAAAGAGGCAGAGCACATAACATCCCTGGCAGAGACACTGCCTGCTTTGGCTTTTGTTTCTGAGGCCAGCATATAGCTCTATGGTTTATTTTACATGGGCTGTGTTTACATATATCAGTAAATATGGTTCCCATTTCTCTTTGTAACGGCAGCTATAAATTATATGTTGGAAGTGTTTGGCTTTTCTCCTCCCATAAAAGGTTTTGCAGGAATTACTGAGGCCCCAAGGAGAGGAGGTCAGTGTTTGGAGGGGAGTGACTTCCTTCACCCATATCCTTAAATTAATTAACTAATTCAATAAATACCTATTGAGCACAAACAATGTGCCAGGCACAGTTAGGGAAACTTCAGTAAACAGACTCCAGTAAAAACAAAACAAAATCCTTGCTTTTATCACATGGATATTCTAGTAAAATTCACCACCTCACCTCAATTTCCAGATTCTGAGCTCTCAAAACATCTAGGGCTGAGCATATTAGAAGGTAAATGTGAAGTAAACATACCTACTATAAATAATAATAATTATAATCATTATTGAGTTATTGTTACTGTGGATTTTTAAGAGCTTACTATGTGCCAGCCACACTATTCTAAACACTGAACAAGTATTAACTTATTAAATAGTCATAAAAACGCTATAAAATGCTATCAGGTACTGTTTATCGAATTGTGTCCTTCACAATTATAAATTTTAGATAGAAATAGGGTCTGTACAGAAGTAATCAAGTTAACAATGAGGTCATTATGGTGGACCCTAATCCAGTGTGACTGATGTCCTTACAAAAAGGGGAAATTTAGAAGGACACACACATAGAGAGAAAACAACATAAAGACACAGGGAGAAGACAGCCATCTTCAAGCCAGTAAAGCTAGGCTACAACAGATTCTCCCTCACAGCCCTCAGAAGAAATCAACTCTGCCAACACCTTGATTTCAGGGTTCTGGCCTCCAGTCCTGTGAGGCAATTAATTTGTTGTTCTAAACCAACCAATTTGTGGTACTTTGTTAAGGCATTCCTGGCTTACTAGTCATGATTCCGTGTCACAGATAGAGCCACTGAGACACAAGGTCATCTGGCTAGCCAATGGACTGACAGTCAAACTCAGAAGATCTAGCTCCAGAAACCACACTCCTCATTCTGTTCTAAAATCAAGCCAATTACTGCAGACACAGGTCCCAGTCAGTATCACTTCTCAACACCTCTGTTGATCCTAAAGCCTGACCTTTGGCCAAAATGGAAAACTGCGACGTCCAGGGGCGGCTAGCACGCTGCTTGTCACACTTGCAGCCACAGGACAGAGTGTGTGACTGGCAGCAGGGAAACTGCACTCTCATCTACCATAAAGGTATTGGTAATGCTGGTTAATCATGTGGGTAAGTGATTCTCCTCCTCGGCCCAATTAAACTTGCTATTTAATACTGTGTGGCTTCAAAGAGATCTATTTCAGTGAGTCATTCTAAATACTACCTGGAAATTTTAACACTTTTCCTCAGCCCATATCTTGTTGATTTTATATTTCATTTAACTGGAAATAAAGCTCAAGAGTGATATGTTCCACTACAGGTAATAATAGCTCAGGAAAGCCAAATACACAGGAAGAGAGAGAAAATTCAATCCCAGACTTGGCAATAAAATCTCAGGAGGGGGCTAAGCATTAAATAAGAGAGAATCATGTCACTCAGGCTTTGCGCTATTAATCCAGGATAATCTCAGTCTTCAAGATTTCCATTATTTCTAACAAATAAACACCAAAAAACTTCCAGAACTTCATTCTTCTTTTCCCTTCTCCCCATCTCTCTGCCTCTCTCGCTTTAGCGCGCACACACACACACACACACACACACACACACACACACCAACTTCCAATACTATCATTTCTCTATCTTGTTTGCTTTTGTCATTTCAGAGGTATTTCTAGGAAGAGTAATATAGCCAATATTTACTGAATGCTTACTATATTGTCACTGTGCTAAGTACATGACATTCTTCAACTCATCGATTGACTCCTCTTTCCAGCAACTCTGACACATAGATATTATCATTTTCTCCACACATAAGAAAACTGAGGCCCAGAGAAGTTAAATCACTTGCCCTGGGCCACATGTCTAATAAGTGGGAGAGCCAGGATTTGAACCTACACCTTGCAGAGCCATCAGGATTCCACTATGTATCCTACGTATCTGAAAGCTTGCCCAGGATTTCCAACCAAGAACAAACGAACTACAAAAGAGGAGGCTTTTGTCATTGGACTGTTAAGTGATATTTTTTCCAGGGTAGGAGAGGTTCTTGGATTATATACCATCTTTTCAAGTGGCTCCAAACACAGAGGCCTCAGGCTCTTGATTAGCCCCAGGTTTGGAGTCAACACACATAAGGTTGCAGTTTAAGAGAAAACAGCCCCGTAATCTGTCCAGATGCTTTCCGGGAGAGGAAACTTTATGAGAACTGAGAAAATATACAGGGAAAGTAGAGGGGACTTGCTAATAGCTTCCCTCCGGGTCTCACCCTCAATGCCTCCATCATTGGGAGTAGTTTACTACCTTATGGCTAGAAAATGTGGTTTTATAATATGAACCCAGAGAGGAAAGGGGGTGGAAAAGGACACCAGCACCTTCACACAAGACACATTTTAATATGCTTTCTTCAAAGTTTTCAATAAAGGGTTATAGAAGCTGAAGTTATTTTTAAGTGGCTAAGTGCTTTACCTTTCAGGGCCTCGCTGGCTGAACATAAAAGTACCAAAAAATATGGAAACATTTCCACTTGCCAGCCTTCATTTTGACCTTCAGAATGACCCATCTATAAGATGGAAAACAAGTCCTTTCATATCTGAGATCAAAGTTGTGGGTCTTCCCTCTTTTAAGTCTACAGGGTACAAGTTGTGTACGTCCTCACTCCGGGAACAGATAGCACGGATTACATGGGGAGGAGGAAGCGCAGAGGAGAACCATCTGTGCTGGTACTAAGCCCACCCCCCCGCTCCCCCTGCCGCTGTCCCACTGCCCCACAAGATGTGGCCTCTTGAAGGAGGATGGAAGTGATGACGATGGGGAGGATGAAACTACAACAGTCAGGGAAACCGAGTCTCCAATCTGGACATACACCCTCATTTCATCAATGAACCAGCCATCAGATAGCATGCTTCCATTTGAAAACATTATACATCTCAAATGTAATTAAGAAATTTAGACTGGCATGAATATGTAATGTACACATTGCTCTGCAGATGCCTTTTCCGTCCGACAGGCTGGTGCCGACTTTAATTTGGAAGAAATCCATTTTCATACAAAGGTAACCAAGAGTGACAGGAAATAGGAAGCCTACATCATTTATCTTCTGTGAACTTAGGGAAAAAAAATCAGTTAATTGCTTTTCTAGGAAGCTATTTTGTGGAATCACAGTGCTTTATCTTTCTGTTCTCATTCATGGTATAAATGGTGATTTTAAAATGCCCACTGTGAAAATGCTGATTAATCAATACATCTTCAACTATTTACTTATTTTAACAAAATTCTGACCAGCCAAAAATGGTGTCTCTGTTCTTGTGGATGAATTATCAACCACTAGGAAAAGTCCTAATATACACACAGTCTATTAATTGATATTCAAATTGAGGTATCTCTTTCCTCATCATTGGTTAAACTAAGAGCAGCAGGTCCTGCGTTCTCTCCTTCTTTCCCTGGCTTTTCAGATGTGTTCTATTCTCAGCCATCAGAGCCCTCTGTGAGAGTGGTCTTAAGTCACTGCTACTTATTAAATTAATAACAAACAGAAACTAAAATGTGTATGTTTTGGAATACCAGTGAAGCTGTAACTTGCCGAACAAACTGATTTCATAGCCCATGAGGCCCATATTCCTGTGCTTTGTCTCAGTGGCACTGAATATTAGGCTTTTTTATAGGATTGTCCCATTTCTGTCTTCCTGTATCACCTAGCATATACATATGTATTTTTAAATTCTACCAAGTTTGAGGCCAATATAAAGTACTCTTTTCAAATCTAAAATTATCATTTTAATAATAATTTTGTATTATTCCATGAGTGAAGGATAGATACAGCATGAAGCTAATGATGCATGAGCTTCAGGGCCTCTTAAGTGAACATTCCTCCAAGGCCCCAGGAGGGGCTCTAGCAATGAGTTAAAGCATGTTTTTGTAAAAATTTCAAGCATAAGATAATTTTTCTACTCCTTTTTTCCTAACGAAAACTCCCAAGACAGTATTTATTTTAGGTCCCACAAAACCTATATCTACTCCTAGGTTAACAGTCCCCAGTGTCTGGATCTTGAATTACATGTAAAGGGCAAAACATCAATTTTGTGTGTGTATGTGAAACAAAAAATTTTCTTCAACTGCAAATAAGATTTAGTGTGCCCTACCCAAGAATGTTCTAGAACACATGCTGCAGTCATTTCTTATGTCCCTCACCTAACGCTAGTCACCCTTCCAAGTGGCACTCCAGGGAAGGCTCACTTAATGAGGGATGGCATCAAGAATCAAAAATTCAGCTATAACAACAAAAATATGTTTTTCATTAAACACAAAACTGTGCTGGGGAAAACCAGCCAGGAGACAGGTGTATCAGTTAAGGAACTCCCTTGAGGTCTTTAACTTCCACATCAAATTGCACTGAATTTTTCCACACTAATTACCTATTATTGAAGACTAAAGAATTATAACAAATAATTCTCCATGGCAGCAGATAGAGTGCAGATGTTGTAAGAAAAAGAATGAAAAATTTCATGAAGTGTAAAATCAGGCAAAAGAGATTCACAAATTCTCAATTTTTTAAAATAACATTGAATAGTTTTCTACCACAAGGATTATGAAGGTGAGGAAATTTTCTAGGACTAGAAGGCCAATTTTAAATTTAGTTTGGACTGTACGTGAGAGAAATTGCAAATTAAAAGCTAAGTGCTGGAGTCTAATTTATTCAATTCATGTAAATTTCTTGCACATAGAGATCACATCTTAGATTTTTTTTTTCAATTTCTCACATCACATTACACCTAGTCATTGATTTGATTTCTTATGAGGACTGTACCTACACAATGCCATACAGCTATATTTGCATCTCCCTTGTCTTTACGTCATTTTTACCTAACACTTCCTTTCAGCCCCCAAAACCTTCACACAGGCATAAGTCTTATTCTACACCTAATACCCTGGGAAAGTATAGTCAAATCAGGAAAGTTCCTTTCAGGTCACTGCCTCTGTAAATTTCCCTAAGATAATGCATTCCTTACCTCATTGAAAATTAATGTCAGTACTATCAAGAGAACAGTTTTATATAGGTACTATCTGCGTAAAAAAAAAATAGGCATTAATATTTCTTATTTGCCACATTTGTTTTATTCTCTCCAGAAAATAAAGGCAAATATCCCCATAAAAGTACAAACTGATTAGCTGATAAAATTTTCAGTTTCTGTGCTATGATTATGGATTTTATAGAGATGTCCTATAAATAATGATATACCTGCAAAAGGGTATATATAAAAGGGTCTCTCGGAGTACTGTTAAAACAAACAAACATACAAACAAAAAAACTCTTTGAGTCTGAAAGATGGAAAATGTAACTTATAGATACTATTCTGCTGCTAACTGGGAAAGATTCATTTTCTTATTATAATAGACTGATTAAACACACAAGTGTTGCAAAATTCAAATTATCATATTTTCCATAATATGCAAAGTTTTTTGCTAAAATAAGGACTGTACATCTCTCATACCAAAAACAAAAAAACCAAATCCACCAATTAAAACTTTGTTTTACGAATGACACTTCTTACCTTTTCCTAACCAGGCTTGATTGGCCTCTTTTTAGAGTATTCAGTATAGAATGTTAGGAAGGAAGCAAGCTGACTGGCTCGATGTCATTACATGGGGGAAATGAAACACTTCCTTTTTAAAAGCTCTAATTTCTCCTGGTATGACTTTCTATCCTAGGCATTTCCCTCTTTCTGTGATTACTGAACCGTAGTACAATGTGTCATTCCCAATCTGGGGTCTTGGAAAGGCGTCCTGAAAGTGTCCATGTTATTAATGACATACCCAAAGCCTAATGAAAACTGTATAGTTATCTTCATAGGATTATACTGGCTATCAAAAACTGGCTTTTAACCAGGGCTTTATCAACTCATTGAGTTACAAAGTAAATAAATAAATTACTACCTAATAAATTTGAAGTTTCTTTGGCACATAAAAATCATTTTAACAGGGAATCAATTGGGATTACAATTATAAAGGATTCCTGGTGGTTGCAGCCACCTCTGTTCAAGGATAAGCCATGTTTAATTTGCCAGGTCATTTGATGACAACAAAAATCAAAGGGCTTGATAAATTCATTTTGTAAAGTGATATTAATGTGTGTTTCCTACAAACTTTTAAAAACATAAATGCTTGCAGAAATTATGTGTTGCTTCTATTAATTCCTAAGAATACTTTATGGGATCCATCATAAATGAATAATTAAAAGGAGTTACTAGTATACATGCCACTTAATTTCTTCTTTAGAACCTGTATAAACACCTTAGAGTAAAAAAATATATATCTTCTCCTTCAAGGGTAATATGTTGATCTCCCAACTGGTGCATGGTGCTTTCTGAAGTGATAGCTCAGCTCAGAAATGATTAACTTCAGCCCTGTCAGACTCCCAACAAGAAACATCAAATCATTCGTGTTTCATTTGGTTATTAAATCAAATTAAAATATACAGAATATCCTGCAGTGTTACTCCATCTTTAAAAATGACTGTGTCAAAAAGAAAAAAAAAATGGACAGTTCTTAAATCCAATGCTCCAGAATTCACATTTTATGTTTGTTAATATACCACATCACAGCAAAACAAAACAAAAAAAAATGTGCAGGCATACTTTTTCATGTGCTCTTGACAACTGTCATCAATTTGTAATATAGTCTGAAATGTGGTTCTTTAAAACAAAACTTCATTTTCCATCCAGATTTACTGTTCAAGTGAGTAATCATGGCTTCTTTGCTACCCCTGTGATTATGTGATTTGCCTTTTTGAATTCTAATACTCTATACATCCAATATACATATTTTATAATGCAATAAATAAATACTTTAGATTAAATTCAAGATGCAAACCAGAAGAATCTGAACTAAAAGATTTCATTCTCTTCATATAACCTAAGATCATTTTTATAGGACAAGGAGAGTTCTTACTTGATGCAAATCAATTAACCTGGATTTTAAATATTATAATATGGACAAGACTTTGATACATTTGAATATGCACCATACTTAATATTAAGTCTTTTTTTTAAGTAGGCTCCATGTCCAACACGGGGCTCGAAGTCACAACCCTGAGATGAAGACCTGATATCAAGAGTCAGATACTCCACCAACCGAGCCACCCAGGTGCCCCTCAATATTGAGTCATTTAATAGTTACTTTAAAAATCATTATGAGGTTTACTTTGTGAAATCTGTGCTCGAACATTCCAAAACTGACAAAAGCATCAAACTTCTGAACTCTTTTACATAAAAATTAACCTCTTTATATATAGCCTTTATGATACTTTTATTTCTAATATATAGTATCTGTGTCAACACTGACTCATTAACAATACAAAAAAAATCCCTTGAACTATATTAAAGGAGACATTCCTTTCCTGAATGAATGTAGACACATAACTGCATGTGTTGGAACTTAAAAATAATTTGGTGATAATCAATTTGAGAAAGTTGATAGGAAACCATTATTTATGTGTACATCCTCCTTTAGTGATTGCTACAAATCCTACCATATGGAGTTGTTCACACACTGAAATAAAGAAACATGGGAGTTTAATTTGTAATCGTCCAGTGGTCACTTAGAACTGCTCAGATGTATGTAGGTGGTATTGAGAAAACTTACCTCTCCTTGCTTGGGGATGCTGAACTTGGACAGCTTGGCCTTGGCTCTGGTGGACTCTGGCTTGGTGGCCGGGACTCCCCTGTATGACGTACAGTGCACACTGGTTTCTGTGGATGACTTAAGTTTTGGAGACTCATCAGGAGCCTGATCTTGGCCGTCCATCGGCCGCACATATGCAGTTGGTTTCTGCTGAACCAGGCTGGGTTTTGAAGCCAGGGATGGAGGAAAGTTCTGAACACAGTGTCCGCTGCTGCTGTGCTTGGCTGCCATAGCAGGTGGCCTTTCCTGGGTCTGAAGACCCACCTCTACATTGCACACTTGCTTGGCTCGTGGCTGCTGTCTGCCAACACCATCTCCAAGCAAGGTCCTGAGAGAGCCTTGTGCTGAGTTGGAAGAAGAAGAAGAAGAGGAAGATGAGGATGAGGGGCTCGACACAGAGTGGTTAGGTTTTTTATTATGGTTCTTTGGGTTAGCAGATCTGTTCAAATCAAGCAACCTGGGTCCGTGCTTACTTGCTCTCTGTTGGCCATCTGATGGTGGGTGCCCAGCCTTCTGCCAGCCCATGGTGCCCCTCTTACTCTGCTGCACGGGGACAGCTGCTGGTGTGGAAGATGCAGTGCTACAGACAGATGAGGGCTGGGTCTGGGCTCTTGAATCTGCAACAAAATGTTCATCGATCTTGTTCACAGGAGCCTGAGGAACCCCAGGTTTGGGAACGCCAACGAGATGACTCTGATTAGATCTATCAGTTAAAAAGTCTTTCATTTCATCGTAATTGCCTAAAGTATTCTGGATCCGGTTGGACAGCTCATCTCCCTTGTTCGTCTGGAGAAAGAGAAACACACGTACCCTCTTGTTAGAGACAACAGAAACACGGGAAACAACGGAGAGGTGCCATTATTGATCACAGTAGGCTTGTCACATTCAGAATAAGAGTTGGGGGATGACATCAAAACTGTCCTTTGCTGGGGCGCCTGGGTGGCTCAGTCTGTTGAGCGTCCGACTTCGGCTCAGGTCATGATCTCACGGTTCGTGAGTTCGAGCCCTGTGTTGGGCTCTGTGCTGACAGCTCAGAGCCTGGAGCCTGCTTCAGATTCTGTGTCCCCCTCTCTCTCCGCCCCACCCCTGCTTGTGCTCTGTCTCGGTCTTTCAAAAATGAATAAACATAAAAAAAAAAAAAAAAAAAAACCTGTCCTTTGCTGAAGAAGTCCATCCACACTCTGTATCATGCCAGAACCAGGAAGCTGTTAAGAGCCTTAGACTACATCAAAAAGGAATCTCTCCTTGGTGGTGTTCTACAGCTAAGGAAATCAGAAAATTTACCACTGTAGCTGCACACAACAGTCTCAATTAGGACTTTCCAGGATTAGGTTTTCTTTTCTTTTTTATAGTCCCTTTGGAAGCTTTTCTTGAAAATTCAAATTTGGCTCAAATTGTTCTGCTGCCAATTTCTAAATATATAATTATTCTTGTCAGAATCCCAGAGGGACAGGCAAAAGAAGTCAGAGTAAAGCTTAAAATGAACATGGGGCTAAATGTGCAAGAAGCCACCAGCCTAAACTATCCATAGTTCTGTGCAGCCTCAGATATTAGTGAAATCTTGGAAGACCTTTCATTTTGGAAGAGAAGCTGTATCTCTGACCTTTGGTATAAATGAGAAGCAATCCAGCAGCTTTTTTCTCATCACCCTATCAGGTACCCTGATTGCAGCATGACCCATGTGTGGCAAATGTTACCAAACCTCTTTATATTTCCTAATAGCTGAGAAAAAAACATAACAAGTGGCATTGACTTTGAAAATCAATGCAGAAATGAAGTCTATACTATTGATAAAAATCACAGCAAGCAGCTCTCACTATTAAGCAAAAGTTATATTTTACTGAGGGAGCAGGCAGTCAAGTCGTGTGAACTAAACACCAAGATCTGTGATCTGAGAAGACCTCATTTTGAGTGGCTGAGCTGTCTTCCTGGGCTGACCAGGCAGAGAGCCAGCTGAAGTTTGGTTGGTCGACTCTTCCAATACAGACTGAAAGTAGAGGTACAAGTGAAGGTGAAGATGAACAACAGAAAACCATCTACCTTGTAGGGTTCACTGAAAAGGGAGTAACTCGAATTAAATGCGCCATCATCCTGCTGAGTTTCCTGATTTCTTCTTTCTCGTTCTTTCCTCCGTAACACATTTCTATCTGGTTCATAGACGCTGCATCAGGAGAAAGAAAAGAGAACAACCACATAGGAAAAAGTTAAAGGCTAAAGCCCAAACATTCCCCTGAGTGCAGAAGTCTGGGTCATGGACAAATGGTGATGATAAGAACATGGATCAGATTAAAGCCAGTCTAATCAAGCAGTATGAGCTTGGGTGTCTGATAATTACATTCTTCAGGAGCAAAAGAAAATCCTTAGGACAAGTTCCAACCAGTACTAGACCTCTCTGCCTGATATGTAAAACAGGAAATATCTAAGCAATTTTGACAGGAGAAGACTGAAAGTAATCTTAAGGCAGACAGTAATTACAGTGATGTGTAAATAGAAATTATGAGCATATTTCCTCTTAAGACATAGACTCTGAGTGTTATATGGGAATGCTTCTGTTCTTGTCTTTCTTTCTTTTTCTTTTTCTTTTTTTCTTTTTTTTTTTTTTTTTTTTTTGCATGGCTGTGTTTCTGTAGTGATTCTTTCATTAACTAGCTCCCTAAAGAGCTGTTAAAACTCCATGCTGCAGTGGTTTTCACAGTTATGAGCCTTCTTCTGATCTCTGCTAATCAGTCAAGTCGTCAAACTACTCCTGAATCAATTCTTCCTTCTGATATATTTGACACTATCACTCCTAACTATGAAAAATGTGCCAGGAGGAAGGGGTGCAGGCAACGAAGGGAGAGAACGGAAATTGAATTATGGTGTGTCATCAAGGATCTCAGCCTTTTTGTTAAAGAAAATTAATATCTATTCTCCCAAAATACAATTATGAAGTGACCAGACACCAGATAACTGGGAGGACTAAGGGAGTGTTCCTTCCCCCTCATAAGGAGGAAATAAAGGGGCTAATTCAACTAATAATAAGGAAGTGACCCGTTTACTGAAGGAAGGAAATACACATGTTTTTTTCAGCTTGGTACATAAAGTAAATCTGGCTCAGTGGAGACAACATAACTGACATGTCCCTCAGAATGAGCACTGTCTTCATTTCCTAGCAGAAGCATTTTAAGTGACCTTGTTCTGCTTAGAGCTCCCACTTGATCTAATGTACAGATGCCTGAGCTGGGAGCCGGGACAACCACCTACTGACTGTGGTTCTCCCATAACCAGCGACATGATGATGGGAAAGCCACACAACCTCTCTGCACCCCAGTGTCTTCATTATAAAACAGGGATGTTTCATGGCGTTGTAAGGTTTAAAGGTGAAGGTAATCTACAAAATGGCTTTGGAATAGCTTTAGGTGCCCAAACTCCAATGTACTGCTTTTAAATGTTGTTAATAATGAAAGGATCTGTGGGTTCATAGAAATATATGAAAGAGTGAGATCCTGTTTTGTCTAGTTTTGTTTTAGCTGAATTGCCATCTTGAGTATAAGAGAATATTTGTGTCATGTAGCTATAGAGGACACAAATAAAATGATCATAAAATAAATATTGCTTATCCTTCTAGCTCTGCCCGGGTGGATAGAATATACTTTAAATTCGCTAAGGGGCAATGCTAAATATGCTTTCAGCAAGGCTGGGAGAACACCTAAGGAATTTCATTTAAATTTAAGATTAGGAAATGTTAAAATACCCAGAACATATCACCTATTAGCATTTTAATTCATCTTTCGTACGTTACCCAAAGTTATTAGATTGGGGAGTCCAACCAGTGACCTTCACATAAACGGAGGCTGCAGCCACAGCCTTACCAAATGAGAGGCTCACAGCTCTGACATTGCGATCACTAAGAACTCTCTGGATGGCTATAGTGATAGTGACTGGCATAAGGGAGGCATAAGATGAAAATGACACTCTTATTCACAGAACCAGGCTTCAAGTTCAAAGAAGAGGCTATGATTGCCTTGCCCTGCTTGTGGACATTTGCAATATGAGACTGCAGCTTTCACACACATTCCATGGATTTCAAATGGAGACTGCTCTGACAACACACGACTCATGCTGTGGATGGGCATGAAGTAGCCTTAACCAAGGGGACAATTCGAGTTTTACTATGAACTTGCTAACTTTAGAACCCAAACCAGCATTTGGCAATCAGAAAAATAAGCTTGCATACCATGCACCGTACTTCTTCCCCTCTCCAGCACACACAGGTATCTGCGAAGCACCAACTATGCAGGACTCCATGCACAGAGACTTCCATAAACATGCTTGCTGCCCTCAGGCAAGGTCAAACCAACCAAATACACAAGACTGGTATGATGCATGAAGTGGCCTTATGTAACATGGAGCAGGCAGGTGGTCATTTAGGATGATTTCAGGACTTCTGAGAGGCCCCCATACCCAAAATAATACCTCCTACATCTGCTGGCTGACGACTGAAATTCCACAACTAGAGAGTCATTCCTCTGGCTTAAGATGTCTTCACCCCTGTAAAAAATGTAGACACCACAAGAAGGGGAAACACTTTAACCTGATCAGCCCTTGGTATCTGAATGTGTATGAGTTTGTCAGCATTTTTGCCAAAGGCCAATGGGAAAGGGCACAGGACATGAGGGTCCAAATATGAGGCATGACAAAAAAAAGGAGGGATGATGTAGAATATAGCAATGAAAACAAATTTATAAACACTGCCTACTCTGCAACATGGCTTAGATGTTTAGCATTAGGCTGAAAGCAAAAATCAATTAGGCAGATATCAGACTTACTGTATTTTCCAGGGTCAGGGAGTAAAAATCACTTAAAAATATGGAGAAGTTGGGAGGTGAGAGGCAAGCTGCTCCTCTTTAACTAAACCTGCTTCATTCCCCAATCCATTTAAAGATAACCAAAAGCACTCCAAGATGCACACCAGTGCTGGCTAAAGTTCTCTAATGAGGTTCTACCTGCATACCCAGCCTATAGCTTCTACTACTAAGAAAGACTGAACACCCTCAGGACCACCTACACATAGTCTACTAATAAAAATGCACTGGCCATTGGAGTGTGTGGGTGACTCAGTTGGTTGAGTCTCTGTCTGACTCTTGATTTCAGCTTAGGGCATGTTCTCATAGTTCATGAGGTTGAGCCCCACATCAGGCTCTGTGCTGATAACATGGAGCCTGCTTGGGATTCATTCTCTCTCTCTCTCTCTCTCTCTCTCTCTCTCTCTGCCCCTCCCCTCACTCTCAAAATAAACAAATAAACAGTTTTTTAAAAATGCACTGGCCATCTTTCACGGGATAGCCATGATGCTTGTGTCATGCAATATCCTCCATGCCACCAGATGAAACCAGAATGATCAAAAATGACAATCATCCCCACCTCCTCCGGAAGAGAGCAAAGGAAACCCAAAAAGAGAGCTAATACGTCTTCAATGCTTTCCCTTTGGTTTCTCTTCCCCAACCTCCACTGAACATTTAACCCTTCCTAACGGTGACCCTCCTGGTTCCTCATCCTTAACTAGAACCACAACCCTTACCTGTCACGTCAAGCCTAGGAAAATGTCACCTGCTTAATGCAAATGTCATTGTAGAGAAAGTCTGGACTTACATGCCCCATCTTTCTCTAAATGTCTGAAATTTTATCTCTTTGGTCAACACTAAATGTTTAACTCATAAAGACCGTATCTTCTTGACAGTAAGTCCACCATTCCACCAATTACCAGTGAAATCTCTGTAGGTACTTACAATTCTGGAGAGTGCTTTTCTCTTGATTTCTCACCATTAAAACTTAGCCCTCTTCCCTTCTCTGCCATTCAAACGATGTAAAGCCCATGTCATTTGCTTTAGAAGCAAAGGAACCTTTCCCCTGACATGCTGAAAGTCAGGTCATCTTCCCTGGGGATGGTCGACTAAAGTTGTAGAGAATTCTTATTCCTGGCATGCCAATAAATACATTAGACTCAGTAAGAGCTTCGTATCATGAGCTGTTTTGTTATTGTTGTTGTTACTAGCAGATGGTAAAATCTCTATCATCTGTAAAGTTATTCCTTATTTCTGTGAAAATTGTAAGAATCACATTCCTCAAATGTATGTCACCAAATGTATTTATTTATTTTGTATGAAAGTGGAGGCAGCCAACTGCTACAGTATTATTTATTATATATTGCAAATGCATAACATACCCAGAAAATGAAGCTTTTTAATCAACTACCTTTAAAAGACTAACTTATTTTCAGAATAAAAAAAATAGCCAGTGAAAAACATAGTAAAAACATTTCTGATCATTGCCCTTTATTTGTTTTTAATCTATAAAATGAGGTAAGTATAGGGTTCAGGGCAAAGCCAATTATGCTGATTAGGGAGGAATAGAAGTCCAAACATGAAATTATCACCATTTCCAAAATTAATGTATCCTTGATCATATGGTAACAGTATGAAACTGAATAATAGCAATACCTTTGTGTCTTATAGTTTCTCCCTTCCACTGGGCTCAAAACGTTTCACACATATGTCCCTTAATTATCCTTACAATGTCCCTTGGAGAAAGACAAGGATGGTAGATATTATTGCTAGGCTACCTTTTTTAAAGATCAAGGGACTCAGTATAAGAGTTCAATCACCAAAACAATGTCATAAAGAAGACATCATGTAGAAGGGACAGCAATGTCAATCCATAGAGGAGGGGCTACCCGGGAGCCAAGAGGTGGACATACTTCCTAAACCCTAAGGTCTACAAGCCCCGTATTAGAAAACAGTGAATGTTTCCCTCACAAAAGCAAAACAGGACAATGAAACATAGGGAAGCTACTTTCCATTCAGAAAGAACTAAAAGGAGAATTCTGGAATAAAGGCTGGGTTGTTATAATTTTTTATAGTCCCAAAAAACAAAAGACAAAAATCAGTTTCTTTCCACAGTATACATGCCAAAAGGATATCCATGTAATACAGAAGAGTGGAATAAAGGACAGGTGAGTGAATTTAAAAATTATAGACTCAAAAGTAAGCCAGCAAAGGCTGCTCATCATTTTCCTCAGATCCTACCCATTCTTCAGCCTGCTCTGGTCTCTGCAGTCTTATTAGAGAGAAAGGTGCTGGAGCTGGAGGGAGCTGCCCCCTCTGCTGAGCTCAAGTTTGACCCAGAAGGCGCAGCTGGCCAGGAGGGACCGACTCTCTTCCCTGTAGCACTGATCCATATGCAGCCTGTTCACATTCGAACAATCGCTGCAAACAAACTGCATTTCCCATGGACGAGGCTTTCAGCCAAGGGGATATGTAGCTAATTACACCCCTTGGCTGGAATCATCATAGTGTTTTCTTCTTTAAAAAAAAAAACAAAACAAAACAAAAAAAAAACATTATCCTACCTACTGGTATGTCTCCAGAGTTGTGGTCTGGGAAACAAGTACATTCAAGGGGAAGAGAGGGAACAATCTCTCACCTATCTGAAGAAAGTTATCATGTTCTCCATGGTTAAAAAATATTCTCCTCTTCATACAGCAGAAATACAATTCACTTCAGTCCAAAAGCATTTCCTGAATGCCATGGTGTTAGATGCAGGGGAGACAATTAGGGCTGTGACTAGCCTTTCCTGCTGCTGAGAAGCTAATGATTCAGAAGACAAGGGGGAGAAGAGGGAAGGGCCCCATTCTATAAGTTTTTTTTTTTTAGAGAGAGAGAAAGGGAGCATGGATGAGTGGGGGAGAGGGGTAGAGGGGGAGAGAAAGAGAGAGAGAGAGAGAGAGAGAGAGAGAGAGAGAGAGAATTTTCTGCAGGCTCCACACTCAGTGCTGGGCAGGGGTCTATTCTAAGCAGAGAATGCTGACATCGTGTGGCTAGGGCACTGCAGAAGGGAGCACAGGGAATCTGGAGCGCTTCATGAAAGAGACTCCTTTGAGTTGGGTCTTGAGAAAAGGGCAGGTGGAGGACAGTGAAGGGAAGAAAGGCTTAAAAGTACAAGGTACATAAATTACTATTAAGTGGCCTTTGAGAGGGTTTGGAAGAGGTGACTCTTGCCCTCCCAACACCATCCTACTTCTTTATCCAGCTGGAATTCCACATTTAAAGTTTCATTTGTTTGGTTTGCTCCACTGCTACTCTGTCATTTCTACCTTACCCCAAATAAGTTTATCTGATCCTTACTGAAGCAGGTTTGGTTTGGAGTGAATAAATGAAGGGTGGATAAAGGGAAGAATACAGTTTGTATCAGGGCAGGCCTTGAACACCCTGACCACAGAGAAGACAACCTTTTCAATCGTGGGACGCTTAAAGTCCTTGGAAAACATGCTAACCTGCCCCTGGGGTGTGCACTGGCAGCCACAGGGGCAAATAGGAAGAAGAAAAGGCATTAAGTGGAGAGACGAATGTGTCACAGAAACTCTCCTGATCTTTGGAGCAGTAGCATATACAACGGTGCATAATTAAAGAAACTTAATCAAATGCTGCAAAATAATAACTGCTTTACACTTAACGAGTCAAACTAATTATCATCTCTTGTTATTTATAAAGCAAATGATAGAAGATTAGTAATCCCTTAAGTCCGAGAAAAGCAAGATTACAGAAGTATACTTGCAAATTCCTTCCTTAATCTATAGACAGAGCTGGGAGACTGAAAGACAGGAAGGTAGTCAGAGAGTGCGCAGGTGAGAGAAGCAAGTCAGGCAGAGAAAAGGTGGGTTGGAATCAGAGCTTGGTGAAGAGGCAAGGATCCTCCAATGAGAGTTCTTCAAGGCCTTGAACTGTTGTAGCTGTGGTGCTGGCACCAGGAGGTGGGGGGTGGGGAGGATGATGGTGGTAGTGGTGGTGATGATGGGGTTGGGGTGGTGATGATGAGGTGGTAGGGGGAATGATGGTGATGGTGATAATGGGGGTGGGGGTGGTGATGACAGGGGTGGTGGGGGCGCTGGTAATAAGAAGGGCTGTGGGGGAAGTGGAAGGGGGTGAGGTGTTGGGGGTGGTAATAATAATGATGGGGGTGTGGATCGGGGTGATAGTAGTAAGAAGGGGTGGGGGGAAATGGGAAGGGATGGGGTGTTGAGGGAGCAGTAATGGGGAGCAGGGTGGTGATGGTGGTGGTAAGAGTGGTAGAGGTGGTGTGCTGGGAAGATGGGCTGGAGGGTGGTGGGAAGGGGTGGGGTGGCAGGGGGTAGTGGTGGTGAGAATTGTGGTGAGGTCGGCAGTTAAAGATCTGCTGAGAAGAGAGGACTGGTCAACGGTGAATACAATAAACCCTTAAATCCTGAAGAACATCACTCTGCCCTGCTCACTTATACTAGGCTTCTTTTTGAGTCAAGTAATTTCAGTTCTCACACCTGTTCCCTCCATTTTCCCCAACAGCATTACACCACTAACTTGCCATCAGCTTTGTAAGTATGACCCGCAATATTATTTCTACCATAGGTACCTTGAAAAGGTCAGTCCAATCTTACTTGTTTGTCTCTGATCACAAAGGTGATTCAGAGACTCTCTTTGAGAGCATTTATAGATCTCTTCCTCAGGGCTGCCAATCTGTTCTACAAGAATGGGAGAAGAACTGAAGATGGTTTGTGCCGTAATCACTTGTCCTATACGACAGCTTTGGTGAAACTAGGAAAGAGAAGGGAGTCACAAAAATAATGAACACCCACAGACAAATGTAGCCGACAAATATTCCAAAGAAAACTATCCTTTTGGGATAATCTATAACACCTTACCAAACCCACCAGGCCCATATTAAATTTTGCTAATAACAACAACTACCCTCTAATACTACATGCAGCCACTGCATGAAGCACTTTACATACATTTCACTGAGTAGTCTTCAAAACCCCAAGAGACATTATCCCCATCAACCACTGAAGAAACATGAGGCTCTAAGTTTAACTAACTTGTACAAGTCCCATAGCCAGTGAGCGACAATGTTGGGGTCTGAAGCCAGGCAGTCTGGCACCAGAGAATGAGTTCTTAGACTATGCTCCACTGGCTCCCCAGGGAACCTACTTACTGACAGACTTTGACAAATGGTATCCCCATCTTTTGCTAGTAACTGCCAGGCAGAAGGGTGTTAATTTTCATATCATGACAATTTGAGTTCATTCTTCTAAGATCTGCTAAGTTTCCTTGGTTGATAAGCATCAACTTTCAGAACTCTTGTAAAACTTATAAAATATAAGTGAGATAAGCAATTCAAATGAGTTACAACTAGCAATTAACTAATACACCAGTCCCTGAACTCTGTACAGTGAATTACTTAAAAATTGTGGAACACCATAATTAGTGCATTTTGTAATGGCACTAACAAAGACAAGCTGCTTCTGCACTACGGTACTGGACGCTCATCTGTTCTCTACTGACCATTTAGTGAGTCCTAACTCCATTTCTAACTCGGTGGAAATGATAACTGTTCCAAATCTCTCTCGTAAATACCCTCCAGTGAGTTTTTAGAGAGATGACAGATAAATGACAGCTTTGTATTTCCAAGGGTTAAATGCTTTTCCTGAGGGATCTTAAGTCTTGCTGCCATGAGAACAAGTGTCAGGTTCTAATGGAATTGTTCCATTATAAATAAACCAGCAGGTTGTATGATAAGCAGCTTTCAAAGAGGCTCTCCATATAGGATAAACAGAGAAGTTAATCTGAGTTTCTTAACAGGACCTTTTTCCTTTACAATATAAAAGTGCCTTGAGATGAAGCAATTACTCTGATTTACCATCTTCTCCTTGTTAGAATATAAAGATGCAGTGGAGCTTCACAAAAGCAGCAGTAACTTAACCAAATGAGACTCACCTGCAAAGTCCCTACTATGCTATTTCAAAGAGCTCACTTCTAGACAGCAGCAGCACAGAACAGCCATCAATCATGGGTGTCCATTATTAGAAGGATGCTTACTCCCAGGGCTTTTCATGTCAGAGCCAATAAATTACTTTTCCTGCACAAAATACCGTTACTTCATTTTCACTTTACAGTATAAGTTTCTAAACTTCCACTCCTAGGAATTTTAATGCCATCTATAAGGAAGAGTCATATTTCATATCATGCCTATGTTTTAACCATGATGCCCTTCCATACAATCTCTGTGTGGCCACTCAGGGTCATGGATGTGATCAGAGGGCAGAAGGGTGGCCAAGTCCTCTTATATAACTTCTTACTATCAGTTGGGTCAGGCTTTTGGACATAGAAAGTCCTGAGACCCTGTACATCAGCCATTAAAAAATGGCCCCTGTTCTTCCTGAATCCAACTGCTCAACTTCTTTTCTTCCCAGAACCACCAATGACATACACTATCTGGTTGAAATGGGATTTCTGAAAAGGAGCAAGAGTTAACTTGAGCCACTTCCATCTGTTGAGCTGAATTAATTTACCTGTGAGGTACAGAACTAGCCCTAGGCTAGAATGAAAACAAACAGAGCTAACTTTAAGGAAAGGAAGAATTAAAGGGATATGCATGTCCTCAAATACCTTCTGATGTCTAAGCAATCTGACAGATCAACCATTAGAGTCTTCCATGTAGGAAACACAAATGGCAACCACTATAATAGATCTATTAATTTATCTGAGAGGGAAAGAGACCTGTTTTGAAGATAAGAAGGACCTATTCTAGTACAGGGCAGTTTATGGGCTTAGCTAGAAGTCTTGGTGGGTAAAGGGAGGAGGGAAGAGGAATGTATGACAGAAATCCTCAGTATCTGAATGAGAACACAGAACCACTGAGAGGATGGAGCTTCTATGTCACGAGGAAATCAGATCCGGGGCATGAGACCTGGGCTCAGTTCCTCGGTCAAAGAGAAACAGAAGGCAACAGGCAGATGCTCCCTCAACTTCCCATCCTCCAACCTTTCTCACCTCACCAACCCTTTCCTCCTCACTGCTCTCGAAGGTGAGTCCTTTCTCCTCCCCAGGCTGACTCTCCCACTTGGACTCTGAAGCCTACTGCCCCCTCCCCACCTTCCCACAGATACCATTTTCTCCTACTTAGTCACCATCTTGGTTTCCACTGGGTTTTTTTTTTTTCATCAGCTAATAAACCCATTCAAGGTCCTCCTATCTTCTAAAAAAGAAAATGACAAGTTCTCCCTGACCTTCTGTCATCTTTTTGCTGTTGCTCTCCATCAGCAACCATTTTCTGCAGAGCCATCCACACTTGTCTCTCTCCAATTCCTGGTTTTTCTAAACCCATGTGATCTGGCTCTGCTCTTCACAGCAAGGTCACAACTCCCCCACTAGGCATCCACTCCCCAACCTCCCACACAGCCACCACTGCTTTAGAGAAACTTTGTTCCCTAGGATCTGTGGAAATGTATACTCGTGATTCACCTCCTGGGCTACTCCTGAGTATGCTGTGCATGTTTCTACTCCTATGCCACTCCTTTAGAATTTGTTGCCACTCAGGGTTATGGGTAAGACCTTGTGTCTAGGCCTGGTCTCTTCTCATGTGACAGTCTTCCTGGTGATATCATTCATATCCTTCCCTTCAGGTGCCATCTTTATACTGGTGACATGCAAGGCTCTAAGACTTATCTATATCTCTCTTCTCAGCTCCAGAACCAATTATGCAACCATCCACCAGACTTTCTCAAGTCATGTTTCCCACAGTTACACAGAGCCCAGAAAGTCTACACATGGCTCATTGCCACTCCCTGACCCCAGCCTCTGCCTCCATTCTGTTGCTTGTGTTGGTGGATGGCACCACTACCCACATAGCTGTTTGGGTCAGAAATATGAGCATCTAGTCAATCCCCAGGTCCTGTCAATATCACTCAAATTTGTCCAAAGGTCTCCTCCAAGCTGCCTCCCCAGTCTAGGCCACCACTGGCTCTCTCTCGTAGCCCACAGAGTGCATCCCAAAGGGTCTCCTGGTTGTTCTTCCTGTCATCTGTTCCTCCACAGTAAAGTGATGTTCCCTAAAATAGCAGTTTGATCAGTCACTGTTCTGCTCCATCCTCCCTTGGACAGAATCCAAATCTGGCATCCATGCCCTGCAGGGCTTGGTCCCTGTTTCTCTCTCCAGTGTTGGCCCAAATCTCCCCTAATCTCTACACTATGGCCTCTCTTTGAGCCCAGGGATATGTTTGCCACCTGCCTACCTCCTCCTGATCCTGAAGCTCTCAATTTAGTGATGCTTCCTTCTCAGAAACATTCCCTGATGCCTTCAACAGACCCAAGTCCTGACCAGTCCTGACCTTCATGTGTCCTACATAGAACCCTACATTCTGCCCCCAATCACATTTCTTACACAAATTATCTGAATCCTCCATTACATGGTTAGCTCCACAGAGGAGGAACTGTGTCTACTTTCTGTAAAACTGTATTCCCAGAAC
This sequence comes from Panthera uncia, assembly GCF_023721935.1. NCBI lineage: Eukaryota > Metazoa > Chordata > Mammalia > Carnivora > Felidae > Panthera > Panthera uncia. Next base: position 58,554,991 of record NW_026057578.1, on the reverse strand, counting down.
CTAGAACGCTGCGTAGCACAGAGTAGGCACTGAAAATAATACTCAAAATACTTTAAAAATACACAATAAAATGATTTAAAAAATTTTCCTTATTCCTTATCAAAATTTAGTCTGTATACATACCATAATTTGAAAAAACAGAATACAAATCCATTCAGATTCTGGGTCTTAAAATGTTCCTTCTGGTTGTAGAGCATAACAATGGGAATCATATTAATAGTAATAGTGGGCAACTGTTTGGTGCTGGAAAGTTCTGGTATTTTATTATCCCTCTCAACAAACCTGCTATGTAACCCTTATTTATGAAAAACACAGAATTGTAATAAATAAACATGCAAATATAAAAATGAAACAAAATCTATGTGCCATAAACATTCTTCTCTTCATTTTACAGATAAATGCCTGTCTTCAATGGAGAAATGAGACTTGGAAAATTTAAATGATTTGCCTAAATAGTAACTGTTAGAATCAAATTCTAAGTTCCACAGAAGTCCTGGATATTATAAAACTGAAGTGTTTTAGAAACATATTTTTTTATTCAAAGAAATTAATTAACACTTACTATAAACCCAACACCAGCTAGACACGAAAATATATCCATGGCCCTGCCTCGACAGAGACTCTCAGGGACATTTTTCTAACTTACCACCGTGAAAGTTCTATAGTCAATTAAGCTTGAGTTAGAGGAAGATGTTAAGAATTTTGAATTATTTGAACTCTATAGTTCTATAATTCATTAGGTGCTAGTGACAGTAAAGATGATTAATTCTAAATATCCATATAACACAGTGTCAGAAAACCAGGGGGTCTTCCTATGGTTGATGTATCATTCACAAGTTCCCAATTTTAATTAGACATGTAATCTATCATACAAATATTTTATTAGATCCTAGAAGATTAGGCATATTATATATTATGGAGCTGCCTATACATGATGATAATTATCACCATTCTTTAAGAAATGTTGTAAAGGGGACACTCATACATATTCTGACAACATATTTGCTTCATGTTATCTTAAAATGTCTTTATCCCTCCTCCCCTTCTCCTTTCCTCTCTTCCCTCACTCCTTACTCTTTCTATCTCTTTTAATGTTTCCAATATACAACCGTAAACAAGAGAGTAAATCCAACGTCACAGGAAATATAGGCAATTCTGTGGTATTAAGATAAAGTTATTGTGAAGAAAGCCTAGGAAGAAGGTTCTTCTTCCTCAAAATGCTGTGCCCAGAAAAAGGTTGGGCAGTTTGTGGCACATAATAGAAGAAAGGACTTGGAGAATAAGCATTTGACTTCTCTCCTCATCTTGGTTCTCTGGCAATTCAAAATCAATTAGCCTCTGCTGTGTCAGGAGGATTCTATTCTGTGGGTTTCCATCTTGATTGTCCAGCTTTCTGAGTCCCTAGGGGTCTCTTTCCACTAAATTTTAGGGTCCACACCTCTCAGAATTAGCTGAGAACAATACCTGACTGACAGTAGGCACTCAGCTACCATTTGTTGCTTGAAGGGATGGATGGCTGAATCACCAGTGTTCATTTTCACTCAACCCCTCTTTCACTGAATAACCAATAAGAAAAAACAGTACTGTAAGTAGACTTACCTGGTCTTCTCAGGACAGTAAACATATGCTATGATACATAAAGGCCTTTCAGGTACATTCTGAAAGCAGCAGCCTCAAAGAGTTAATAAAGCTAGGTTTTTTATCAAATAATTTTTTAAATGACTGGCATAAAGAAACATGGAAGTGTCATATTGTCCCTTTGGAATTAAAAGTCTACATGCATTAATATAAGATACTGTAATATCTCAATGGGAAATCTACCTGAAAGTTATTGAACTTAAAGCTTTCTTGACTAAAAAGCTAATGATTCAGAGTTAACTTGGAATGATAGTAAAGGGAAGACATGGGGCACCTGGGTGGCTCACTCAGTTGAGTGTCCAACTTCAGCTCAGATCATGATCTCACAATTCATGAGTTTGAGCCCCACGTTGGGCTCGCTGCTGTCAGCACAGAGCCAGCTTCAGATCCTCTGTCCTCTTCTCTCTCTACCCCTCCCTGCTCATGCTTTGTCTCTCAAAAATAAACATGAAAGAAAGAAAGAAAGAAAGAAAGAAAGAAAGAAAGAAAGAAAAGGGAAGACATAGCAAAACCTCCCATTGAACAAGAAGAATACTTCCTACCTCTGGGCTACAACTTCCAAGGATCCTCCACTACTTTCAAAGATATTAATATTGGGCCAAGAATGAGGAGACCCAGGTAAGGTCCAGCCATAGACAGGTTAAGACCTATTTTATGCCTTAGCAGGGTTACTAAAACCAATACATACACTGTTCACTGGTTGTAAGAAGCAAATGAAATCACGAACGAAGAATTCCTTAAAAATGTTAAAGTGCTCTGCCAAGGTGAAATATTATTAATGCCTGGAAAGAAGGTGATTAAAATACCCACTATACAGAAAGAAACACCACTCCCTATCCATCACAGGCTGTCATTAAATATTGACTTTGACCCAAGGATTTCATATTTAGGAATATACCATTCATATTTAGGATGTCACTGCAGCATTATTTAAACTGCAAAACAAAAACAAATTTAAAGTCAATTAAGTATAATTCTTTAGAGACTGGTTAAAATTTATGGTATTTCATACAGTGGAAGACTATGCCACCATTGGATGGAGGGGATCTAATGTAAAGACATGGAAAAGTATCTAAGACATACATATTAAGTGAAAAGAATAAGCTGTAGAAGAACATGGATGATATAATCTCTTTTACATAAAATAACATGTGTGCTTTTAAAGACATTTGAAAATCTTAAAATAGTTATCTCTGAAGTGAATGAAGTGGCAGGGGGTGGAAAGTCTTCTGTATAGTTTGGATGTTTTACAAGCACATTACTTTTTTAATACAAATCATTATATTTTTAAAATATTGACAGTTTTAATTTGCTTTCCCTTTCTATCTATAAACATGCAAAATGTAAAGTTAAGGCAATGATTAGTAAATATAGCACAGGTTTATATGCGACTCTCTCCAAGGATCCGGGCCCCCTTACCAGTCCAAGCGTATTTTCTCCACACACACCCCCCACACCTCCTCCCCAAGGATGAACTAAACAGATCTCTCCACAAACCTAACCTGTAGACTTTAATTCAACCAAACTCCACGTTGATCAAGGACTTCCTGAATCTGTCAACAATTACCCTGGACTTACACATACCAAACAAACAGCCAAACAAATCACCATAGTCATCCTACTAGCATCTAACTGCATTTACAGTTTCAGACAAATAATCTGCATAATCCCCAGGGATAACTCAGAAACACCAGGTCATTTGATACCAGGTATGGAAACATTTCTTTATGAACTCAACTTGCCCACAGCTCCAGAGAGATACAGAACCTCAATACGACAAATCTGAGTACAGAGGTGTCTGAGACTTTCAATTTATAGGAGAATAACAATTTACCTCAAAGGTAGAGGCAATCTGCTGAATTGCCAAAGCCCTCCCAAGAACTCTGAATTCCACTCTCCTGGCTACAAATTGATTAATTGTCCATCCTGCTCCCTTGTCCACTCCATTCCCCTCCAAATCTCTCCTCTCTTATACTTGCATTAGCACTCTCTTGACTTTTTGTGTCAGACTGTCTCCTCATCTCTCATCTAGTCTAACTTTGCTTGCTGTTTGAGAAATAGTATTTATTAACTATTTTTTTAAGCTAGTAATAACGTTGGAATTTTAGATAAAACGAATTGTTCTTCAGATTATAATACTCATTTCTTTCAAGTATTTATATTTTAAGCAGTCATCTCTGGCTAGTATTTACATATTATAAAACAAGGAAATTATCATTAATAAATGTAATATCTCTTAATATTAATATTAGGCATATTATGTATTCTTAAACATTAAAGGCTATGACTAATAGCATCTTCTTATACTAGGAAAATATTGGTAATTCTGCAAATTCAATGTGCCATTTTCTATCCATGTCAATTATTTTATCAGGCTCATTAAACTCACAAGAGGATAAATAATAAATACATAACAATTGCACATCATCGTTAATAATTAAAGAAATGCAAAGAAAGCCAAAGTGAAACAATTTTTACCTATCCAATTAGAGAAATAATTTTAAGTGAGTTAAAAATTAATATTCAATTCTGGTAAGTGTTGGGTGACATGTGGCTGGAGGAAGCCTAGATCAGAACCAAGTTCCAGAAAACAATTCTGCATTTTGTAACACATATTCAGAACCTTGCTAATATCTCCCTAGGAATATGTCCAAAGGAAACTGTCAGAAATGCAGAGATTTATGTAGATGAATTTTCATCAGAGAATTGTATACAAGATGGGGAACTAGAAACAACCTGATGTGCAAAAGTCAGAAAATAAATAAATCATAATTTACTGTAGCCATTAAAACTCCTGTATTTCAATAATACTTAGTGATGTAGGAAATACTCATAATGTAATGTTAAATGGGAAAAAAAAACAGGATAAAAATTACATAAGCAAATGATCAAAGTTTTGTTAAATTATACAAAAGTGTGTGTGTGTATGCGCACACACATACATATATACATAGAAAAAAATCTAAAAGAATACCAAGATGTTAATGTTGGTTATTCCTGAGAAACAGAAGAAATAAAATGTTCTTTTTCCTTTGTTTTTAGTTGGTATGTTTGACTCTTCACACTATTCATACACATTAGGATGGCTACTCTAAAAAAAAGAAAATAACAAATGTTGGTGAGGGTGTGGAGAAACTGGAACCCCGTGCATGTTGTTGATGAGAATGTAAAATGGGTACAGATTCATTAGAAAACTGTATGGCATTTTACCCCCCAGTGGATCTTGAGAAACTTAACAGAAGACGATAGGGGAAGGGATGGGGGAAAAAAAGTTACAGAGAGGGAGGGAGGCAAACCATAAGGGCCTCTTAAATACAGAGAAAAAGGGGACGGCTCATGGGAGGGTGGGGAAGAGGGGAAAGTGGGTGATGGGCACTGAGAAGGGCACTTGTTGGGATGAGCACTGGATGTTGTATGGAAGCCAATCTGACAATAAATTATATTAAAAAATAAAAAATTTTTAAAAATGAAGGTACACAGTTGTGATACTGAAAAAAAAATAGTATGGCAGTTCCTCAAAAAGTTGAAAATAGAATTACAATATTTTGTAATTGAAAGCAAGGTCTCAAAGAGATATCTGTATACACATGTTCATAGCAGCATTAGTCATAACACCCGAGAGGTGGAAACAACCCAAATGACAAATGACTGGATAAACGATGTGGTGTATACATATCATGGAGTTTATCCAGCCTTATAAGGAAGCAATTCTGACACTCGACATATACAACAATGTTATCATCTAAACTGTGTCCCTCCTAAATTCATACACTGAAGCCCTAATGTCTAGTACCTCAAAATGTGACTATATTTGAAGGCAGGGCCTTTAAGGAGGTGATTCAATTAAAATGAGTCATTAGCATGGGTCCTAATTCAATTTGACTGGTGTTCTTATAAGAGAAGGAAATTTGGATTCACAAGAGAGACACCAGGGATGACTGTGCATAGGGAAAAGACCACGTGAAGAGGCCATAAGACAGAAACCATTTGCAAGCTAAGGAGAGAGGCCTCAGAACAAACCAACCTGCTGACGTTTTGATCTTGGAATTCCAGCCTTCAGGACTGTGAGAAAATAAATTTCTGCTAAGCCACCCAGTCTGTGGTGTTTTGTTACATGATCCTAGCAAAGTAATACATACAACATGGAAGCCCTTGAGGATGTTATGCTAAGTGAATGAGCCAATCACAAAAAGGCAAATACTGTATGATTCCACTTGTATGAAGTACCTAGAGTAGTCAAATTCAGAGACAGAAAGCAGAGGGTGGTTGCCAAAGGCTGGGGGAGGGACAAAGTTTCAGTTTTGCAAGATAGAAACAGTTCTGGAGATCTGCTGCACTTAACATTACCGAACTGTACACTTAAAAATGGTAAAAATGGTAGATTTATGTTACATGTATTTTACTATATAATCTAAGACAAAAGAAAGTAGCAATCTGACTTTTAAAAATTATTTCACAATTATAGATATTATACATATTTTATTAACATTTAAGATAACAAAATATTATCTATTTAATTCACGTCACCAGTTATTGATAGAATAACAGTATTTTAGAAGTTCACCCTAATCTTGCTCCCATGCAGTCCTTCCCATCTGCAGTAAATAGCAACTGCATTCTTCCAATTGGCCAAAAACCCTTGGAATCTCCCTCATATAAGAAAGGGGAGGAAGCTAGAATGACCTATGCAATCCATGTGATGATGGGTTAGAGCTGGAGGCAACAGACTGAAGTTAGCTTCAAATTAATATATATGCAAATGGAAACATATAGAGATATTTATAAATATGTGTGTATATATGTATGTGTGTGTGTGTGTGTGCGCATGCGTACCTTGCTCTGTCAGCTGAGTGGGCCCAGAAACATCAATACCCCAGTGGCAACAAGCATGGCTAGCATTCAGATCTTGGTTTCCAACACCATTGTCCAAAGAAAGGAACCAGGGCTACTTGAAGAAATGGCTCATTTTTGGACTAGCACAGAAAATACACAAGATAGGGCAGAACCAACTTGTATCACTAGAAAGCAAGAACACTACCACCAATAATGGACATATGTCAAAGAGATATAGGAGCCAACTGAAACAGTTTCCATTAGCCAAAGCTGGAGCAATTTGAATGAGAAAATAAATAAAATAGTATTAGAATATAACCCAAAGTATAAAAGAAATACTTATGAGTCTAATCTAAATAAATAAATAAATCCAAATATTTTATATAGTAACTCTACCTTTAGGAAGGTACAGCATAATTCCACACTTCTTAAGAACTACAGCTATATCCAACAACATAAATAAACCTCATGAACACAATATTGACTGAAAGAAGCAATACAGAGAAGAATATCTTACTATATAATTTTATTTGTATGATGTACAAAAACAAGTAAGCATAAACTTCAGTGTTAGAATTCAGGACAATAGTTTTCTCTGGAAAAAAGGGAAAGAATAATGTGCAGAAGGATGCCCAGGAGAGATTTCTGAGATTCTGGCAATATTCTATTAAGCTTTTAATGATCTTTGTTCTGTCAATGATTTAATCAACTCAATTAATTAAAACTTGACCACTACCTCATACTATGCATGAAACCAATGTCAATTCAGGGGGAAAAATACTTGAAATTGATTTTGATGTAATGGAGTGATCAGTTTCATTTTGGTTCCATACAGCAAGCCAAATGACCCAGCTCTATTAGTTGAAAAGACCATTATTTTCCCATTGCTATGCAGTGCCAACTTTTGCCATAAATCAGGTCTTCACACAGGTGTGGTTCTGTTCCTGGGACTCCTTTTTCAATTTCACTTGTCTATTTGCCTATCCCTGTGCCAACACTGTATGTCTTAATTCCTACAGCTCTGTAAGTCCTACAACCTTACTCTTTTTCAAGATTGTCTTGATATTCTTGACCTTCTGTATTTGTCAGACATATTTTGGAACCAACTTGCCAAATCCACACACAATTGCTAGGAGTTCGTTTAGGAACAGGTATGCATATCCTCACATATAACATATCCATATCTCCTCCCCTATCAAATCTGGAAGCATAAAGATGTAGTTTTCCTTCACTTGGGTGCTTGAGTGGGGTCATTGTCACAAAAAGCCCCCATTCCCATTTACACATTATGAACATGAAACATAAGCAAAAAACAGACCTAAATTATAAAAAAAAAAATTCTATGGCCTTGGGGTAGGAAGAGGATTTAGAATAAAAAGATCCAATATTAACTCTGGATTTATTTTAAATATCTGAGCTACAACAAGCATATTGCATATATACTCACACACGCAAATATGGGATACATGAATTGTTAATTCTGTATGAAACATCTGAGTTACTTGCAACTATCTGAAATTAACTCAAACCATTTTACCAGATGGTAAATTCTGGAAATAAATTTAAAATATGCAAAAAAAAAATACTATCTGACTTTCATATGAAACACAGAGTACCTAATTATAACCTCATTTTTAATTTTGAGAAGAGGAAACAATATAGAATTTTTATTTCTAATATCAGCTTTGAATGATAATCAATTCTGATTTGCAAAAAGGTCTATGTTTTGTAAGCAAACCAGTATTTCCCATTTGGGATTTTTATTGGACAATAAAAGCCTTATGGGCTATGAATTCATCAGGATTAATAAAAAAAGATGCAAATTCTTATAATATAATGTGCCCAACTTTTTAAGAACCTCTGCAATAGCTTTTTGTGTATATCAAATTAAGATTTACTATATAATAAAGTTATGTAGTAATAATATACAACCTTTATCTAAAGTCATGATTCTTCAACATTTATCCTTGCTACACTGCAGCACATAAATCATGCAAGAGAATTCTCAAGGTACATATTATATAAGGCACAGAATTATTTTTGATTTAATTCTTGATAAGAAGTGAAGCAGTAACTTGTTACTTTAGACTGGCAAATCAATATCAAATGCTTGTTCTAAGATCGGTTATCACTCTAGTCATGCAAGTAGCTTGAAAAACTGAAATATTAGCATTGACAAAAGGATTGCTCTATTTGTTTTCCAAGGGCTTTCCTGCGTGACTCAATACTTAGTTTTACGCCAAAGAAAATCAATTTCTTTATTCAACTTGTCAATCAGAAAACACATATAGAAACAATGACTTTATTGGAGCACATAAAAGAACAATGAATAACAATGTAAGATGAAATGGAAATATAAAGTGGCATTACATACAAAATATACATATGTAACAATAGAATTAATATACATATATAGACTTAAATGCAAAAAAAAAAGAATTAAATATAGAAATTTAAACTGAGAAACATCAGCTGAACAAACTCATTCCCACCTTTAGTTTTCCAATACAGCAATATTTTTTTTTCAATTTAGAATTCAAAAAAATAAAATCATTAGAATAACTAGTTTTTCCTCTTACAACGAAAGGCCACAGAAATCCAGTTTTTCTTATTTCTTTTTCTTTTAAAAAAAATTTTTAATGTTTATTTTTGACAGACAGAGAGAGACAGAGCATGAGCAGGGGAGGGGCGGAGAGAGAGAGGGAGACACAGAATCTGAAGCAGGCTCCAGGCTCTGAGCTGTCAGCACAGAGCCCGACACGGGGCTCGAACTCACAGATCACAAGATCATGACCTGAGCCGAAGTCGGACACTCAACCGACTGAGCCACCCAGGCGCCCCATTTTCTTTTTATTTTTTAAACTGCAAACACTAAACTTTCTAGAGATGGTAGTGTTGGACACTTACATCATGAATATCAACGAAGAGAAAAACATTTCTCTTTAAAGGAAGAGCCTGAGTGACTCTGAATTACACTTTACATAATAAATAACCAACAAATTATCTGGCTTTTGATCTAGTACCAATAAAAAGAGCTTCAAAAAGGTATACATTGCATACCACAGCAGAAAACAACATAATACGTTGATCTAATTATCACTCAAGTTCCCCCATTCCATCCAGATCACTCAAGTTCACCATGTATGAAGTATTCAGTGTCAGTCACATTAATTGTCTTATGTGAGTTTTCTTTTACTTTAATGGATGGGTATTGCCAAGCACCAAGTCCTGGCTCTAAAAAAATGAAGTCTGACTAAGGAAAAGAGTCTGATTCTTCCTTGTTTCAATTAAGAATAAGAACTCTTCTTTCTATGTGCCCTCAGTACCTGACAATGCTTGGCATACCACGGGCGCTTGATGAGCATTTACTCACTGAAAGAGCAGGAAAACATATATTCTTTGTGTGACCTTAGGCACCTAATGTCTAATAAGTTTTCAGATCTTTAGAAACAAAGACATAATATGTATGCCTTCGACAGTGGGTTGTTCTGAGAACCAAGTGAACTAATAGGTATGAAAGTTATCTGTTACTCATAAAGTATGTTACAAAGGTGAGTCGTGAGTAAAGCATACTTGGAATGTGGAGGGAACTTCAAGGCACACAGTTTTAAAAACCCAGATTTTTCCTCTGTCCCTTGATCCACTTAATCTACTACATCTTTGCTCAAGAAGATGTTCAGTCCACTGAGAGAGACCAGTGATATGGTTCTAATCAAAACTGAACATATGTATAAGATGCCTGGGTGGCTCAGTTGGTTAAGCATCTGACTCTTGGTTTCCGCTCAGGTCACGATCTCATGGTTCGTGAGATCAAGTCCTGCACGGGGCTCTGTGCTGACAGAACCAAGTCTGCTTAGGATTCTCTCTCTCCTTCTCTCCCTGCTCCTCCTCTACTCACGCTCTCTCTCTCTCTCTCTCTCTCTCTCACTCAAAATAAATAAACATTAAAAACAAATGAACGTGTGTATGAGGGCTCTGAAAAATAAAGTGCTGAAGAAAATTTATCAAACTCTTTCCTGACGATGGTCTCCCCCACCATGAATTCCCCATTAACACGGATGGTGCCTCCATTCTCACAATGCCTTAGGCTTGAAGTGCCTGCTGTTCACCAGCTACATTCAATTCCGTCTATTTAATAATTCTAGGATTTTCCCACATATTGCCCTAGGCCATTATGATCTTACCAGCTTTGTAAAAACTTAACAATGTATCATTATAGATCCACTTTGGGGTTTGAGGATAACAAGGACAGTATTTGGGAAAGAAAGTGTTTTATCTTACTCATAACATATTCAAAAATAAATTTTTAACAGTTTGAAGAATAATTGTTTTAAAATGAATCAACGATAGTGGCAGCTGGGTGGCTTAGTCGGTTAAGTGTCAGACTCTTGATTTCAGCTCAGGTCAGATCTCACAGGTTGTGAGATCAAGCCCCACGTCCAACTCTGCACTGACAGCGTGGAGCCTGCTTGGGATTCTCTTTCTCCCTCTCTCTCTGCCTCTCCCCTGCTCACACACTCTTGCACATGTGAGCTCTCTCTCTCTTAAAATAAATAAATAAATAAATAAATAAATAAATAAATAAATAAAATAAAAATAAAATGAAGCAACAATAAAACAAAAAGAAAATATAAATAAACATTTATGTGATCTTAGAAGGGGCTGGCATTCCTAATCATTAAAGCAATGAAAGAGAATGCAAAAAAAAAAAAAAAAAGGACATATTTGATCATGTAGAATTATACACTTCTACACATCATAAAATCTCCACAAATTTATCTGCAAAAGATTAAAGATAAACTGGGAAAAGATATAAAACATATAAGAAAAGGGGGTAATAGTTTTAGCCTATAGACAAAGATTTTTTATAAATATAGGAAATGGTTTCTTAAAAATCTGATAAAAGTGAGTTAGGGCATGAACAATAAGTGGCCAAAAAATATAAAAGATGGTGAGAAATAAAAATAACTAAACATGTAAAAAAAATTGAAAATTGTTAGTAATTTTTAAAAAGGAAAAAAGAAAAGAAAAAAATAAACAATAAAGAAATACGATTTTTTCCTACCAAAGAGGCAAAGAACTAAAAAGTATAACCCTCAATGCAGACAACTGTACAGGACAGCAGGAGGTTTCGTATGTTCCTGCTGCTAGCAAAACAGGTCAAATCTCTCTAACGGGAAATTTGGCAAGATATCAAGAACTATATTAAAGCTCACATCCTCCAGTCAGGAATTATTGGCAATATGTACAGTGACTTCTATACAAGAATGTTCACCATTGCACATGTTCATGTTAAGAGAAATATTAATATCAATAGTGAACACTTCTAAATTAAGAGAAAATATTAAGAGGAAAAAAACCCGAAATGTCCAATAGAAGGATGTTTACACAAGTTATAGTTCATTCATGTAACTGGATATTATGCATCTATTTTCAAGGAAAATATAAAGATATATCATGATAAATGCTTACAATATTAGCAAAAATGGAAGATTCAAAACTCTACTCACTATGATCCAAAGATGAGGGGAAGGGGCAAATATATTGAATGTACACATTTTATAAATATAACTTGGTGAGAAAGTCAAGAACGGCATTCTCAACTTCAACTCTGAGTGTTTTCGGTTTTTTGTTTTGTTTTGTAATTGTTTGATCTGGGCCTCTGTAGACTCTGAAATGGCTTGGGCAGAAGAAATACTTTCAAAGTCAGCATTTCAATGATAAAACTCTAGGCTATATTTCTCCTCACCCCAAAAAGTTCTTCATCAAGTCATTAAGGGAAGAGAAAAATGAAAGAGAGAGAGAGAGAAAGGCAAATACAAGACAGGAATAATTCTTCTGCAGTGAAGTCCAAGACTGAAGTGGAGAAGGATCACCAGCCTCCAGAGGACACAGGACACAGCAGACCCACCCATGGACACCTCGGCTGGGTGAGGCTACCTACGCCCTACCTGCTCTCCCACCACACTAGGGGTGTCATATAGTCTTATTCCCACAAATTTCAGCCAAAGAGACAATGTAGCCCCTTATTTCATTCCTTCCAGGATTCCAGCCTTCCAGCATCAGTCAAATTGACTTAAATTTTCCTTGAATTGAAAACAATCTGGAGATATCAAAAACACCCCCACAAAAACAATTTACAAGTGTGTACACATCAAAAAGAGAAGAGCTGCAAAAAGCAGAAAGTGACTTACAGAAAGGCACAAAAGAGTAAACAATCTCAAGCATTTTGTGGATTAATAATACAAAGGGAGCTTTGATGTTATTTCTCATGTATTTTATAAGCATTGGAAAGAGCAAGTGAAAGACATCATGTGGCTTGCGGTTAGGGGAAAAGGAGGCTAGATACCGGTCTAAACTCTTCCCATGATTTTACCAATGCCACATCTATGCATAGAAAAGACTGCAATGTAACAAAGCATTCAAATAGTTTAATTTTTATCAATGGGTCATGGGATTATGCAACATGTCTACTTCATAGCTTTTCTACATTTGAATTTTTCTGAAATTAATCTATCTTACTTTTATGAGAGAAAACTATTATAACAGTGTTTACATTTTAAATTAACTAAATGAAACACCACCTTCATTACATCACTTTCTTGCTCAAAAATCCACAATGGCTTCCTAGCAACCAGTAGCTATCCTATCAAATTCACACTCCTTCAAATATTTTCTATGAGACCTGAGGATGTCCAGAAGCCTTAGCATGACATAAAAGGCTCTCCCCATTGGTGATGACCTACCTGCCTCCCTCCTTAGCTCTGCGTAAGTTACCTGTGTGTGTCCACACTGTAGATACCTGGGACTGCTCCCCAATGCATCGTGTTCCTTTTCACACACATACCTTTGCTAACCTTCTTGCTTAACTTGAAATTCCTCTTCTGTCTCTCCCCACATCCTATTCACTGTTAGTTCTGCTGGAAGATTCCCCTACTCTAGGAAGCGGTCTCTAACATGGCTGACTGCTGCCTCCTCCTTGTTCCAGGTGCCTTGGGCTCACATCCAGCACAGATTAGTTTTCATTTTCTCTCTCCCCCAGGAGAGTGTGAATTCTGGGGCAGGTACTCCTCTTTGTTCTCCCCAGAATCTGCCTCGATACCTAGCTCAAAGGGGCACTGAATAAATGTTTGTTAAATTCAGTTTTCATTTCAACTGTTCTATTTCACAGAAATCTCAAACATGGAGATTTATAATACTTCAGCCTAGCAAACATCTGCCTCAGTGCTACTGACCATTTCAACCCCAGGAACTGTATATGCCATGCTTCCTAAGCAGAATTTCATCTACCTGCATGACCCATAACCTTCCCCTTTCCTCACAACCCTGTCATTCTTTCACAGAAACCTTCCGTTCCCTGACCACACTCTCTTGACCTCCCCTACATGCTCCTCTGTCCTCATTTTCTCTGCTGAACTTTTCTAAATCTGTAGCCATTTGGACCCTGTGTGCCAGTGTCATTAAGCACTATGACAATTGTTGCTTTCAACCTCTTTCATTAACTATAACGTCCTCAAAGAAAGAAAACTCAACAAATTACTTGGAGTGCCATTTTCCCTGTGTCCCTGATACTGTACTCCACACAAAGAGCTCCACCCCAATGATCACAGCATTCCTTTGCTCCGAGAAAGACTCCAATCTAGCTGAGATGCAATCACTTTCCTAATTCGGCCAATATACATCACTGAGTTGCAAATGCTCCAAATGCTCTTGGAGGCCTCCCTCTTACCAGTAAGGGAAAACAATATATTACAGTCCCTTTTCTATTCACAGCAGGAGAAAATGTCCTAGTTTTACATCTTTATCAGTTACACCAGAGGACCACCATGAACCCCTGATGAGAGCAGGATGTTGAGGCAGTGCTTAAAACTGGTGTCAGCATCACCAGGTCTGACACACCTGCCTGGCAAGAGCACGCAGAGCTGGGGTGCTGAAGCACCTGCTTCATTCACCTGGTACTTACAGGCCTGCCTTGTCTTCAAAGGATTTTCTCATGGACAATCACAAGTGAAAGCAGTGTTAGAAAACACAGTTTCGGGGCTTGGGAAAGTGTTTTGCCAGGCCAGCTGGGAAGCTGGACTGAGTGATGATGGGACAGATCCCCTCAGATGAAAGAGCCCCACTTGGATAAACCCTCGAAGGAGAACAAGGAGTACTAACGGGTGAAAACCTCAATCAGTTGGGAAATATGCTTTATGATGGAGTCAGAACTGTGTTCTGATTGCAGTCTGTCTCATACTGTGGCAAGTTTCTTAACCTTGTCTTTTTCCCCGTTATTACGATTTGTAAATAGAAAAGTGGGGAGCTCTCAGTGAGAAATACAAAATAAAGATGTATAAGAAAAAAAGTGTTCAACCTCTCTTTACCTTTTCCTCCTACTACTATTCCATCTGATTCAACAAGCTTTCTATGTGGCCTCAATTCAACAGAATACAGCAAGAACCAAATCAGATCAAATTCTAGTCTATGAATTCTAAAAAAGACAAACTTCAAACTCAACAAAAATAGTTCCTAATCCTGAAGAGGACTGTATCCTTCCGATCTCGTGAACTTCCTAATAAAGCACTCTAAAAGAAATCTTAAAACACTACAGGTTAATATTTACTATCCTATGCCTTCTTCTAAACTGGAAAGAGTTAAACTTCATTGACTTTGGCCTTTAGCAAAGGCAGCATGGAATGGTGGTAGGAACACAATGCTCAATGGCTGCACATCTGGGATGGCACCTAGTCCCATAGCCTGCTGGATATCTACCTCAGAAATACTATCAGTGTCTTTATGTACAGCTGGGCATAATAATGCTATACTCTGTATGCTTTTTGTATTTTTGAAAAGACAAAATAAGAAATTGCTCCTGCACTATAAAACATTATTCAAATAAGAGAATACAGTCAAGCAAGGAAAGAAAAACTGGTATTAATAACAAAACAGTAAAATGTGCAGGATAGGTTCTATCAAGGGCTATGAGTATTTGTCACAACTACTAAATTTTATTTTTGAGCTTCTTAAAAAGTCACCAACTTTCTTTTTTTTATTTATTTTTATTTTTTTAACGTTTATTTTTATTTTTGAGACAGAGAGAGACAAAGCATGAACGGGGAAGGGTCAGAGGGAGAGGGAGACACAGAATCTGAAATAGGCTCCAGGCTCTGAGCTGTCAGCACAGAGCCTGATGCAGGGCTTGAACTCAGGGACCGCAAGATCATGACCTGAGCTGAAGTCGGACACTTAACCAACTGAGCCACCCAGGCGCCCCAAAAAGTCACCAACTTTCATGGGGTCGCCTGACTGGCTCAGTTGATAGAGCATGCAAATCTTGATCTTGTGGTTGTGAGTTCAAGTCCCACCCTGGGGGTAGAGTTTACTTTAAAAAAAAAGTCACGAACTTTCAGTATTTAAAAACACATAGGAATTAAGTCTGAATGTGTTAGGAGTGTCTTAATGGTGTATCTTCCTAATGGTGGTGAAAGGGTCTGGATTACCAATTGGGAAAGTCTCAGAGTCTTTCTTTTAGTCCCTAGAGGTGAGAAGTGGACAGACCCAACACCAGCTCATCAGGTCAAGGGCCACATCATCCCAGGGGATCTGGGTAGCACTCAGGATCACATCAGCCCGGTCAGGTTCTAATCAGGGTTACTGCCTCCCTCTTTATCACCTTGATGGTTAAACCAATTCAGGTTTCTGGGTCTTCCAAAATAAGGCCAACACAGAGCTAAAACTATGTGCAAATGTGCACAAAATGCAAATGAGGATAAAAGTCATATGTGATTGATGGCTCTACCAAGCAAGATGTCAGCAAAGAAATTCAGGAAGCGCCTCCAGAACATATGGTATTCTCCAGTTCCACAAAAGCAGTACATAGATTCAACCTATGTACTATGTACTATGTACTATGACTACCCTTGAACTTCAGGGAGCAGAGTATTCTTGAAATACACCTTGGAAAATATCTCCCTAGTAAGTAAAAACTATATATTCAGGGTACTGTCAGTGCTAATTTAAAGGACAGTGTAAAGCTAAGCAAAATATTCTGTTCACAGTAAAAGAAGTATCATGATTTTAATTCTGGAGTGCTAAGTCAACTAATATTCAATGTTTTGTGTTCAGATGACAGGCAGGCAGTCAAACCTAGAGTTTATGCTTGCCCAATTAATCAAATAACCTCCATGCCACTTATCCTTGGAATTGGCATTAAAAAAGCACCCATGTGCCCCCAAATCATATAAATTCCATGGTTTCCTATTCATTAAATCCAGGTTGGCTTATGTTGATATGTCATATTTTGACATGTAGCCACAAGGGATACACAATCAAAATTAAGAGGAGACCCTAGCTAAAACTGGCATACCCTACTCGAATGAACAATTTATGCTTACACATGGATAAAACTGTATCTTCTCCAAATAATGAATATTAAACTGTTAGAAACACAGAGGGATATAATTCACTTATTCATTCATTTTAGTTTTCAACCAAACACAGAAGGAGTGTTCACATCATAGGAAGTACACATGCTATTACATGTAATTACATACTAACTATGAATACTACTATCATCATGGTATTTACTGAATAAGCCTGCAGCATTAATAAAATCCTATTTTTCTCCTGCTTTCAACTCTCCCACAGCTTCCCTCTGCATTTGGAATAAATGTCCAATTCCTCACCATTGCCTCTAAAGCTCCAGCCCATGCCCACTCTCTGAGCCCACCTCATGCCACCCCCACACCATCCCACAACCTTGCCAACCCCTCGGCCCTGTCTCACCATCATTCATCCCACCCCTGGCACGTGGCCTTTCTTTGTTTTTTTATCCCATGAATGAGCTAAGAGAAAAGCCCCTATCCCTGCTGTTTCCTTTGTTTGAAAATCTTTTCGCCAAGACTTCTATGTGGTTAACTTCTCGGATCTCAGGTCAAATGTCACCTCATCAGTGGGGCTTCCTTGGCCATCCTAATGACTGCTGCCCTCCACCTGCAAGCGCCCTCTGCCATGTCCCTTATCACCCATTTTATTTTCTCTATAGCACAAATATATTTCAATCTGAAAGCTGCTATTTGGCCCACTAAAATGTGAGCTCCAGTAGGCAAGCAATTCTCTTTCAGTGCAGTGTCTGGAATCTGTGCTTGGCACAAATAGGTCCACAATAGGTGTTTGTAACATAAAGAAATGCTGGGCTGGGAGCTGGATAAAGCAAGTTACAGATGTGACAATCCACACCCCTGAAAAACTATCTAATGACTGAGAAATGAATGGAAACATAGAAAAATATTTAGCAGTTGGATACTAAATTATGATTAAGTAATCAAAGTTAGCTGAAGGTATACAACATGAATATATAACATTTAATAAAATAAGTAACATGAATAAATTATTCAACAAAATAAAGAAAGGTCACATGGAAATGTGAGCAGTATAGACTGGGAAGGCTTTCTGAAATTTGATAATGAAAAACTTGATGAACTTTCTAACATGATCTTATGGGTTGAATATTTGTGTCTTCCCCAAATTCTATGTTGAAGACTTAACCTCCAACGTGATGGTGTCTGTAGGTAGGGCCTTTGGGAAGTAATTAGGCTTAGAAGAGGTCATGAGAGTGAAGCTCCTGTAGTGTCCTTTTAAGAATAAGAGAGACCAGACACATCTCCCGCTCCTCCTCCCCTGTCTCCCACCTGTCCATGTAAGGACAGCCAGAAGGCAGCCTTCTGTGAGCCAGGAAGAGGGACCTCACCAGACATCAAATCTCCTGATACCTTGTTCTTGGACTTCAGCCGTTAGAACTGTGAGAAATATTGTCTCTTGTTGAAATACCCCAGTCCATGGTCTATTTGTTATAGCAGCTCAAGCTAACTAATACACATTGTGTCTGGTATGGTACCCACTGCATGGAACATCATAGCTGTTCAATAAATATTAGTGAATTCTGAAACATTTAAACTAAGAAAAAATGTCATTTTAGTTTTCTCAGTAAATATTTTTAAAGACCACTTCTCTCTAATCCCTACTGATGTTTCTCTCCAGCATAAATACCAGATTTGGGGATATTAAAATTAGGCAGTACATTGCTTCTCAGCCTTTTGGCTAAGATCAAGTGTAAAATTAGGCAGTCGAAAACCATCCATGAATGTAGGTAAGGTACACCTTGGAAGTTTTTGTTGTTGTTGTTGTTGTTGTTTCCCTACAAATTTCAAAGAGGCCTTGCAAGTACAAACAGACTTCAGCTTTTTCACGTTTCTCATGCCTGGAAATTGGGACATTAAAATGCCAGGAATCCTTTTAATATCTAAAACATGTGATAAATGCAGAAGAAACTCTCACATGACCAAGGTAACTTCCATAGAGCTGCCAAAAAGCCAGATGCTTCTCTCAAAAGAGTATCAATTTGGCTCTGAAAGAACCTGTGGCCTTAGCCCCAAACAGGAAGGGCAGGTGGGATGACATGGTGTGCAATGTGCATCCCAGCCCCCTCAGCAAGCATCTTCTCCTGACAGCAACACTATGTGCCTACCAGGCTTGGCGTCATGTGTGAACCACATGGCTCTGCTGTATATGAGGACAGGAATTGGAGGGATTTGGTATGGGGCCATGCAAAATGAATTCTGTACAATCACATGGGGAGAATGTCATATTGAAAAAGATGCAAAGTAGCTTCACTGCACTGTAGATTTTTATTTTCAGAGAAATTGAACATAGTTGAAGAAAAAAATAGCTGCATTCAAAAAAAGTTTCACGATGCAGGATACTAGAAAATACAACTTTTCTTTTCAACCAATACATTCCACAAAGAGCAACTGTTTTTACTACCGTCATCAACCAAACTATCAACTATGTGATCTTTTGCCTTAATTATGAGCATTTAAAAGGCTCTATTCATGTGTATTCATTTTTCACACACTGCTGTGAAACTAGCATGATGATCTGGCTTGAAAAAAATGAATCCAAAGTTTTTGTAGTTGTTGCTGAGGATTTTTTGCTTTTAAGAGAACCTAGGCTCCATTCCTACATTTGCAGCTCCTAGTGGAGTTCATCTGAGTTTAAATTTGCTGTCAAAATTATTTTTTCAGTATCTTTAACACTGGTCGGTCTCATGAGAGCTTCTGTGCCCTGGGCTTTCATAATTAGGCAGCTCACACCTGAGCATCTCTGTCTCTGGTAATTAGATCTCAGGGCGGCACTTTCCTTCCCATCCGGCTACTGGGCTAGGACTGAACATATTTAAGAGCTGTGACTGTGGGCAGCATTGCTGTCTTGCCTTTTCTCCCAACCCTCCTCTGTCTCAAGATGGCTGGGTTCTCAATTACATGGTCAGTGCCTGGAGGGCAGGAATGCATTTCTGCTCTCTCTTGGCACCTAGCAGAATCCTCTCTCAAGGAAGACAGTTTATAAACATTCACTTCCCAGCAGTAATATCTAAGTATTCTAGACTGTTACACGTTTTGAGCGTAACAGCTCTTTCTGTATTTACTTGCCCCTGTCCTCTAAATATTGGGGATGGTACAAAGAGAAAATCTCTAGATGTGAATATTGAATTCAATCAGAATTACCCCTCTCTCTTCCCTTAAATCTGTCTATATGAATTAGAGACTGCAATGAACCTCAACGTCTTTGCTCAAGATATTTTTTCATTCACAACACCCAACATAAGTTCACTTTGCTGACCCAATGCAGTAGCCCACAACTAAAGAGAATCCCCTAAGTAACAAACAGAAATGCATACTATCTCATCTTTTTTTCTCTGTGGGTTGGCCTACTGTTTGCCAGTTTCCTGGCTGATACATGTTTGACATGGTATACAGTTTGAGTCGATCTCTGAGATTTAGTTTGGGAAAAGTTGATATGTTTATATTCCTTCAAAAATAATCTATAAATGGAGCACCTGGGTGGCTCTGTTGGTTAAGTGTCTGACTCTTGATTTCGGCTCAGGTCACGATCTCGTGGATTATGAGTTCAAGTCCCACATTCGGCTCTGCCCTGCTTGAGATTCTTTCTTCCCCTCTCTCTCTCTCTCTCTCTCTCTCTCTCTGCCTTTCCCCCTGTTTTCTCTCTCCCTCTCTCTAAAAAATAAAAAATAAACATTAAAAAGATAATCTGTAGATGTGCCAAACAGGAATAAAGAAAACAGGACTGTCCATTCAGGGGCCCGATGAACCCTTCTATCCCATTGCTGTCTCTCTGTCCTGCAGGTCAGACAACATTAAGCAGTGAAGCAAACCTGAAGAGATGGATAGGGGCAAGGGTGGAAGGCAACAAGTACAGGATGGTAATCTGCTGTGGGAGAAAGAGCCTCGCACGGGGGCTAAGCGCCTCTGCAGCCTAACCAGCCATCGCATAAAATAGGGTTATAATAATCTGGTCTGAATAGAGAGAAAAGGGAAGGGAAGGAACAAGCCATGGTAATGGGGGTGGGGCAAGAATGAGAGAAGGTGGGAAATTGACTATTTTCTTTAACCAAGTGGCCAGTGGTAGCCAGAGAAGACTGAAATCACCTCAGAAAAGCAAGCAATTGATGAGTTCTGGAGCAGCTACTACCGACCAGCAGCAATCACATTTTCACCAGTGTTCTTGTTCTGCCTCTAAGAAGCACAGAAAATGGCCAAGCAATTGCAGACAAATTTACTTCTTAATAAGAAGAACAGCTATCATTACTGAGTTCTCACTGTATATCGGTACTCTGCTAGGAACTGCCTTAAATCTTCCCTTTAAGGGTACCAACAAATATTTACTATTCTGCCATACACACTTTTATACACACACACACACACACACACACACACACACACACACATATATATATAATATAATACCTAGCCTACTCTATAACGTTATATTGGTTATTAGGTTTCTCCAGAGAAATAGAACCAACAAGGAGTGCATGTATGTGTGTGTGTGTGTGTGTGTGTGTGTGTAAACAGATTTATTTTAAGGATTTGGCTCATGCAATTATGAAGGCTGACAAGTCTCCAGATCTGCAGGGTGAGCTGGCAAGATGGAGATCCAGAGAAGCCAATGGTTTCGTTCCAGTCTGAGTCTGAAGACCTGAGGACCAGGAGAGCAGATGGTGTAAAGCAATGACTGCTTCACTTTTCCATCTCCTCGACAAGACAGTAAGTTCCAGAACTTGTAGATACTGAATCTGAGAATTCTCCAAGTATTAGTGAGTATCCCCTATGAGCCAGGCTTAATGACACAACACAGACCCTGCCCTTATAAACCTTTCCATCCCCTATTCTCTAGAATAAACCCAAAAGCAACCTAAATAAACAGAAAAATTTTTTTAAATCTCAAAAAAATAATTCAGAGTACATGTCCTTGACAATTTTTTAAATTCAGTTGCAGTAATTAAAATCTTAAGTTTTTTTAATGTCAACTATAAAAAAACAAAGAAGTCAATGACAACATCTAAGCCACTGTAATGCAATAATGCTTAATTCTTCGTTCAATCATTAGTGTACTGATGAAACTCTCTGTAAGGAGTAAAACATCATGTCCTTTGTGACAAATTAAGCTACAAAGCTGTTTCCTCTGTTCTCTGGTTTCTAGCCTGTATTAACGAGTGCCATAAAAGAAAGCCTTTAAGATAATATTTATTTGCAGAAACAAACATCGATTCAAAGCACTTAGAAGCACATATGTGCATTGAACGGAAACACTCGAGGGAATCCTAATATTTTATCATGTCGTGTATATTACCGCTGTACCTGCATATCTCCATACTCAAGCCACTCTCAGTATTTCATGTCTATCTATATCCTGGACCAAAGCTGTTCTGGTGGCACACCTGCATATTACCCACAGTAATGACACCAGTAAATATCACATTTTACCCTTTGTCAGAACTGTCTGAGATTACATAAACATGATATATTTTAAGAAGGAATGCAACTCTGTTGTTTACAATTTAACAAAGATAAAGCTATGACAAATATTATAAGCTATAAATAAAGACATCTACCATTGTAGTGCACTTATTCATCTCTGGGTTGAACAAATGTTAATTATACAGAATTTGAAAATGAGACTTGTTAATGTCATTTTTAATTTAGCATGTTACAGTGTAAATGTTTTCCATTGTGTTAATTTACACCTGTTATCACAAGCTTCATTATTAGGTTTATAGTGGAGAAGCTCTCTGTGACTCTGAAATTTGCTTAAAATGGCAGAAACAATTACTAATTAGAAGGGCATGTTTACTTTAATTATATTTATTTTCTAGTCTAGTTTTATATGTAATGTACTATGGAAGTGTATGATTTAATTAGTGAAACCTATTTATCACAAGCAATTTCTCAAATGAGTACTGCTTAAAAAATACAACAGATTCGTTCAGAGTTTCATAAATTCCTTAGATGATATTTCTACAGTGACAGAGCTATATGGAGATCTTTCACTCATGCACACAGAACACTTCCCACTTTTGTTCCAAAAACTGCAATAACAAGATTCAACCCTATAATTTTTGATGCAAATTTTAAGATTTGGTGTAAAAATTTTAGAAATTTATAAGCTCACAATTTTATGATCTGCACTCAAAATTAACACAGGTTTTTATTTATTGATATTTACACTCAAAATTTCATTTAAAACTTTATTTTAAATACGGACAAAACAAATTCTTTTGTTTTTAATAAAAGGGACATGCATTTTTTTTTCTCCCTAGAGTCATTTCTCTGGTACCCAAAGTACAATTGACTTCTTCTTTCCCCAAACTGGGGTATGGTAACCACCAATTCAATAACTGATTTAGGCAAAGACCATCAGTAGATGTTAAAACTCCCAGTAAAGATTGTTGGAGAATGGGATATTCATTCACCTGGTCTCAAAATACCCCCAAAAGCTACTTAATCACAGGAAGAAGAAGGTGCCTTTACAGGGGAGAGATCTGGTGGACACCACTTTGACCACATGATCAAAGCCAACAGTACCACCAAGGGAACAGATTGACTTTCTGTGCTTCCTGAGGCCCTGCCACAGGAAGGCAACCCTCCCAAGGTGGCATTTTTTAATCTTATAAGAGGAAACAACGGAGCAGATACAGACTGTGAGACAGTCCATAAGAACTGGCATTGACTTTTCAAAACTGTCAATGTCACAACAGAGTTTGAAAAAACTGAGGGACTGGGGTGCCTGGGTGGCTCAGTCGGTTAAGCGGCCGACTTCGGCTCAGGTCATGATCTTGCAGTCCGTGAGTTCGAGCCCCGCATCGGGCTCTGTGCTGACAGCTCAGAGCCTGGAGCCTGTTTCAGATTCTGTGTCTCCCTCTCTCTGACCCTCCCCCATTCATGCTCTGTCTCTGTCTGTCTCAAAAATAAACAAATGTTGAAAAAAAAATTAAAAAAAAAAAAAGAAAAGAAAAAACTGAGGGACTTATTGAAAAGAGACTAAGGAGATAAGACAACTAAGTACAATATGTGATCCTTGATTGGATCCTGGATTAAAAAAAAAAATAGCGTTAAGCAGAGACACCTGTGTGGCTCAGTCAGTTAAGCGTCTAACTTTGGCTCAGGTCATGATCTTATTGTTCCTGAGTTCAAGCCTCTCATTGGGCTCTGTGCTGACAGCTCAGAGCCCGGAGCCTGCTTGGGATTCTGTGTCTCCCTTTCTCTCTGGCTCTCCCCCACTCGCACTCTCTCTCTCTCTCTCAAAAATAAATAAACATTAAAAACATAGCTATAAGGAAAATAACAACTAGGTTAATTTAAATATGAACTTATACTAGATAATATTATTATATCTATATTGAAGTTAAATTTTTCTGGTGTTATAATGGTAACAGATTGTATAAAAGAAAACCTAATTCTTAGGAGATACACCTGAAATCTGTGGGGATGAATTGTCATGGTCTGCAACATTCTTTCGAATGTTCAGAGAACAAGTGTAGCAAAGTAGATGGCAGGGAGGGTGGGGGTGGAGGGGTAATGAATTCCCCATGTTCATTACCCTTGTTTCAAATTTTCTATAAACTTGAAATCAAAAGCTCAGAAAATATGAGTACTCCAACAGGCAGAATGAGAGGTCAAACTAGAAATACTCTATACAACTTCTTAGATACAAACTTGCAAGAAACGTTATTGTGCTACTCTGAATTTAAGCTGTTTAACATGAATATTAAACCCATTAAAATGTCAAGAATTACACTTGGAAATGGCTTCACAGCCATGTCTCAATATATATTGACTCAAACATTGCTGTGAAGCACATTCTAATCACCTTACATTTTTAGATACCAGAAAGAATCCATGCTATGGAGCAGCCAAGCACTTCTCATTAAAGATGTCCATCCCACCAGCTCCAGTGAGAAGTCTAGTATTGTACTTAGTTTTGTTAGAAAAGAGGTATATTTAGAGTATGTTTTATTTAATTTTAAGAGAGTTACTATAGTTCCTAACCACAGTTTCTACATTTGTAGAAACACTTTTTTTTTTTTTTTTTTTTTTTTAAGAGAGAGAGAGAGAGCGAGAGAGCATGAGCAGGGCAGAGAGAAAGGGAGGGAGACCAATAACCTATGGCATCTTTAGGAATGCTAGGGAAGTTACCTTTTAATTAAATTTCTGATTTCTCTCCATGGCAGGGCCTTTTTCTTCCAACTCAGTCATTCTGGCATTCTTCATTAAATATGGTTATCCTGCTGGTTAGGGTAAATAACAAGCTGCTTTGCTAAGTTTCTGTCTACTCCCAGCTCAGCCCTGGGTTTTCACCTGTGGGATAGACCAGGCCTAACTAAGGAAGTAAAAAGACCTGGAAAATCCAAGCTGAGCCAATGTAATGCCTCTCAGGAAGGTGCAGGGGGCTGCTAGTGAAGAACAAGTTAAAGCCAGGGAAGCCAATCCATGGATAAATCGGCATCTCAGCAGCTTTTAACAACAGTCTTCAAACACACTGCACTTACATGTTCTGAAACTGAAAACACAGCATGGGAAGTATGGGGATGAGGCAAAGCTCATTAGGAGAAATGAGAGGCCAATAGTGACCCAGATTAGGTACAAGTATCTTCCAACTCCCCTTTACCAAGCTGTGAAAAGTTAAAAGGGAAAAACTAACATGGCTTAACATTTCTTGTCTACCATTTATATGGAGAGTTGAAATTGAAACTGAGGGAGTTTTACAGGCATAGATTATCTGTGTGTGTCCGTACCTCCCAGTTTACAGATCTACAACCTACACTGTGTGTTTCAAGAAGGGGAACCCGGATAAGGAGAGGTTGCCAAAGCAGGGTGAATTTCAGCAAAATGTAACCTTCCCCTTAGAAACCAGGAACTGGAGTGATTAGATTACAATCTTTCCAACACTGTGGGAGAGATTTGATCAATTAGAGCCAAGATCAGTTACATTATTTGGTTTACCTAAGTAATGGACCCTTAAATGCAATCAATACTTCTCCAGGCTGTGAGTCCTCAAGACCTGAGATGCATTCAACAAAAACACAAATGGATTTTCAAAGGGCCTTAGGATGTTCAATCACAGACTGAGGAAGGGGACTGGAGCGGGTGGGGAGAAGGAAGGAAACCAAGTTTTAAGCTTGCTATATGCAGTCTTCCTTTCCTTCCCTCCTTTGTGTGCTTTGTTCATGTTTGTTTGTCTTGTAGTTTATACCAATTAAGTTTGTTTCACCATAAAGCCTTAATCCAGGGATGAGCAGCCATCCCATTCAGTTTCTGTTTAAAATTTCAGCCTTGAATCTAACATGATGGGGGAAACAAGAAGAGTAAGATTTCTATTTATGGTTTACGAAACTGAAAAAACTTGAATTGTGAAGTTTTGAAGTAAAATGGCAGAAGCAACTCCAGATCTCCTACCTCCCCGCATCTCCCCCCGACAAAGGAGTATGGGAAGGGCAATGGGGCTGTCGTGCCCAATTTGTTTGGGGACTACCTAGAAATGCCTTCTAGGACTATTCTTGATGAGAACAGGTCCAGAAGAGCCTCATGTTACCACCAAACTTTCCAACTGCCTACTCATGTACAAGAGCTGGGTTTAGAGACTCCTTGAGCTTGGTGGGTCCACTTACCAATTCACATGGTTTAGAGCCTAAAAATAATATATTTGTGCATTTAGACAGAACGCTCCTCAAATCAGTCTAAGTCCATCCACTATCATCCTAAATTAGATTTCCTGGAGGGAACGGGGCAGCAGCACCCGCCAGCACTTTCTCCAGCAGCCCTCTTGACTATCTACTTAGGCATGGACACCTGCAACACACAAGCCTCTTACAGTGATTTGTTTAACACACTTGTAATAATTAGAAAGTTAAGCAACTAATTCCTGACTTCCCCAAGAGGAGGGCTTCTATTAAAAGGTGTGGGGAAATGTAATAGGAGGGGAAGTGGAAGAGGAGAAATTTATACTAAGAGGCTTTTTTGCATAGCTTTTAAGTCTCTGTAGCAATGACGAAGAGAAGCTGAGGTAATCTAAAACAACAGGTAATCAAAAAGTCATTTCTATTTGCCTTTTATCATCAATTATCTTCCTCTTGGCAGCAGTTGAAAAATTATGTTTTACTCAAAAGTCAGCCTGTTGACTTTATTTATACAACACCTGAACTGTGTTGGGTGTCAGCATGTTAGCCACCGCGGAATTTCAAATTCTGCTGTTTGACAGTAACTGAGAGCTGATTCTGAGAGCAATCTTCTGAATAAGTGCATTATTATCATTCCCTAAAATCAGATGGGCTCAGTGCCAGCAGCGTGGAAACATGCAGGGACATTCCATTAGAAGCTTGAATCTATGCTGTCAATTCAAATAATCTTCCTCCAAAATGAAGAAAATGTATCTGGAGCTCAGTCTTCTTATCTGTGGCATGGGGATAATAATGTGTAACTTGAAGAGCCATTTCTGAACTAGGAAAATATGTATGTGAAGTACCTATATTTGATACCAGGTAGGTGCTTAGCCTATTTTGATGGCTGTCAGGAGCAATATCCTAGAGGAAGAGCTTCCCTTTGGGTGCCCTGCATCTTTCTGGCCAATTATCTGCTGGTTCTACACAAGGAGGTCAGATGCTGAGAGGGCCAGGGAGCTCCCCAAGGTGGCCTGCCACTCACCTAATTATGCACGCCAGCCTGAAATCCTACCTGCAGATCCCTCTTCCTCCTGCTCTTCAGAGCATTAGAAGATTAACTAGCCTTGGGGCTCCCGGAGAGGCCTGAAGGGTGTTTATGTATAAAATCCAAGTAAATAAGCCTGTGGCTGTCACCTGGGTATGCACTGACCACCTCTGTATCTAGTGGATAGGTCTGCGCCTCAAAATTGCACACTACTTTCCGATGGCTGCAGTGCTCTGCTCTGGTTAAGCTTTCTCACCCCGAGGCATCACTTCTTCATTTCTTTTAACAGAGCCGGTTTAATCCTGAGGATTGGAGAGGACCCTAGAGGTCACTGGCACACCATCCACATGTACTGAACAGTCTGGCCAGAAAAGCACAGGTCTGTGGATGCAGGAGACCCAAATCCTACAGCTGCTTTGGCCACTGGAGCACCTTGAGCAAGCCACATCCTCTGAGACTGTTTCCTCTTGCACTAAATGAAGACATTGCATTAGATGGTCCCTGTGATAGTGGCTAATTTTACGTGTCTCTGACTAGGCTATGGGTGCACAGACATTAGGTGAAACATCCTTCTGAGTGTGTCTCTGAGGGTGTTTCTACATTGGATTAAGCATTTGAATCAGTAGACTGAGTAAAGCAGATTGCTCTTCCCAGTGTGGGTGAGCCTCCTACAATCCAATGAAAGCCTAAGCAGAACAAAAGCAGACTTCCTCTGAGGAAGAGAGAATTCTTTCTGCCCAACCACCTTCAAACTGGGACAAGGACTCCTTTCTGCCTTCAGATTTGAACTGAAACATCACCTCTTCCTGGGTTTTGAAACCTGCAGGCCTTCTGACTGGAACTTACACTATTGGCTCTTCTTGCCCACAGGCCTTAAGGACTCAGACTAGAATAAACATCTTTGGTTCTTCTAGGTCTCCAGTTTGCTGACTGACCCTGCAGATCTTGGGGCTTACTGGCTTCCATAATCACATGAGCAATAAATCTCTTTATAAATGTATTAATACACAGACACACACATAAATTCTATTGGTTCTGTTTCTCTGGAGACCCCCCAACATAATCACCAAGAATATGTTCAATTCTAACCCATGCCAAATGGTCATACAATCTCTCCTTGAACACTGCCCAGAGATGAGACCTCCTTGCCTCCCATGGCAGCTCATCCTGCTTTAAGGAGGGTGGGCCCTGTAAGTCCCACTCCTGGGTGAGAATCGAAAGCTGAATCAGCCATAGTTTCAGCCATAAGGACCTTAGATCTAACAGATGTGATCTGACCTAAACAGAGTATAGTATCTTTGCTTTCCATTATAATTAGGTTAACACAGGCTGAGGCTGCCTTGGTTGTTGTTGTTACTTTTGTTTCATCTTGGTTTTCCTGGTTATATCATAATGTTGGCAGTTAACCCTTAGTTATTTTCACATGAATTTCAATGACGTTAAATCATCACCCAATACTTACACAGGGACATATAGTACATAAATGCAAGACTTTGCATTTATTACTATAACCACCATCATTTTGTTACCCTAGGGGCAGAAAGTTTGTAATTCTTATCCTGTCATCTAGAGAACTATCTCTTCCTCTCCCTTCTGTGTCATCCAGAGATTAATTATATATCATTAGCTCTAATAGAAAACATGAGATGGTTCCTGGCCCCCTGCAGCACTTCTCATTAGCACCCTACCTCTGGGTCAGAGGTCTCCAGGCCTGACTGACTACACATTACAATCACCCAGGAATCTTAAAAAAAAAAAAAAAAAAAAAAAAAAAAAAAAAAAAAAA